>NC_057812.1:356168224-356371869 GCF_018294505.1 Triticum aestivum | reverse complement strand
ATAATTTTATGCGCCAAAAGCTTTCAAACTTCCCGCTCACATCGAAATATCACGCGCCCGAAAGTTTAGCCCTGCGATATTCTTGTTTTACCCCTGCCACATGAACGGAAAAGGCCTGCTTTGGTAACTCCATTGTTTTCCCCTCTTTGCCCCCAACATTCTTCCCCAGAGCCCCTCCCCTTCCCCTCCCCCACCCCCAACCACGGCAAGCCGCCAAATCTAGTCGTCCACCGCAATGGTGGACCTCACACCCCGCCGGATCTACCTTCCGCACCTTGGAACCCCTAATTGCCAACTCATCACTTCATCGAAGCCGCTTCAGCGACTGTCTCGTGCACCGCTCCAGATCTCCTTGACTGCCATCATCGTCCACCAACCGGATCTGCTTAACCGGCGCCCTCGTCCACCACAGCGTAGGCCCTTAACTGACTCCCTCATCCGCCCCTTCACTGGCCCTTCATACAAGCCCTCGTCCGCCGCAACAGATCCGCCTCACCGAAAGCACTGTACAACGCGCCCGCCGAAGCCTTCGTCCACTGCACCGGACCTGCTCCACGGACACCATATTCAACTCCACCGGCCCTGCTTTACCGACGCCGCAGCCTTATCAGGTTATTTCGATTTGTACTCCTTCGGTTTTTCTCTTTATCATGCAAATGTTCACTTACCACATATGAGCTTTCTTGTATGTCGACAGGCGCTGCAACCGTAGCACTGGAGCTGCTTTGGCGACGGCGACAGCCGGCCCAAACTCAACCGCAACACGAGCACCATCGACGATCCTTAGCTATCAAGGATGACAATGATACTCATATGCCACCGAGAATCATGTACTATTATCCAACGGCCGGCACCTACGTTCACTTTTCTAGCATAAGCACCGCACCTTTGAATTTCTTCAGGGCATCATTCAGTTTTTCATGAGACGCGTTATTCTGCTTGCACCTGTAGGGCCATACTTCTGGCAGTGAACATGTTACATGTGCTAAATTACATACCAGTGCACATATAGTTAATATGCTTTAGTTTTGTTCTGATGCCACTTGTTGGTTCCATCAGACTGCTTAATGTTCTCTATGCTTAATTACACATCAGCAAACTAGCATGTGGTTCTGCTGCTTTTTGTTTGTTTTACCATACATTTTCTGATGCTAGCTATTACATCACTGCTCCGAGCCTCTGTTCATTACTTGTTTGTGTGTTCTTGATCTTCCCAAGTTGCATGACTAATTTGATGCTTCTATTAATTATGGAGCTGCCAACCCCATCAAGAAAAATATTTGTTCTTTTGGGGCTGGCACCTCGAACAAGCATAAAAATAGAGGGAAGCAGATATATTGTCCTGTATGCACACACCCTTCTTTCATTAGTTTAGATGAACCATTGATGATCAATTCGGACCAGTGCATGTCATTCAAATTAATTTTACCTAAATAGATGGTGCAGAATAAACTACAACAACTAGATTTGCAACCACGGGATGCTGATGATATCTTCAAAGAACATTGCAACAGCAGCTAGGCTTCACATCACCATATGGTAAGCCAGTGTGTTTTAGTACATGTGAAATGTAATGCGAGTGGGCTGCTTTCTTGGCTTGTGCCCTCAACGTGTAATCCTACCGAATTACAAATAGTTCAGTTGTCTGCTTTGCTGTATTGCTTGATTCGAATGCTTATTTGTTGTTACGTTATACCTGAGTTGGCCAATATGTCATCAGTGCCTGCTGTACTATCGTAAAGAAATGCATGCCTATTTCATTTGAGTCCTTAACTTTTCCTCTCAACTTCATCACAAGACTGCCTTCGTAGTTTATATGAGGCCACACAGTTAAGTGCTTTCTCAGATTATTTCAACTGCTTAGATGCCTTGGCAACTTAAATATAGCGGTTGTACACTCCCTTTCAACTAGGGATGTCAACTGGGTCCCGTTTAAACCTGATTAAAGTCCACTAGTGTTATGATAGTTCAAAAGAGTTTTTGTTTTTTGAGGAAAATGAACTAGGGAGGTAGCAAAAACTAACTAGATGGGACTGGCGGATGTCGTTTATTTGCCACTTACATCCCTAGTTTCATCTTACCATTTTAATTTCTTTTCGGCTGATGCTGCTTCGAACCATTTAAATATAGTTTGCCATGCTTGGCAATAATTCTTCCGTCGTTTACCATGTAAGCTTACTGCCTGGATCATACCATAACTATCTCTTACTAATGTCCAGCAGAAACCTTTCAGGATGCTGTTCACACTACGACACAATGTACAACCCCAGAATCTATTTGTGGAAGCAGTGCGCCATCCATGTTACCAGATGGTAGCAGTTCAGAGGCAACACCGCCGGAGAGCACTCTGAGCACAGATATTATAGTGCTTGAGGCTCTACTAGAGGCAGAAAGAGATGGTGTGGCTGCCATGAATGAGGTAATCTTTATCTTTAGGCTAGAAATTACGGAATTAGTGGCACGCATTATGCAAGCAACCCAAGAATTGGAGGAAGTAAGAATGTTGCATTTGAAGACGGAGGAGGTCCTGCTGTTTCTGCTATCTGAAGCCCAACGTAATCCCGGTTCTTGTTTTGATACCAATTGAAATTGTCATTAGATTATTGTACTTGCTTGTTGCGTCATGTCTCTGAATGGATTATGTTGCAAGACCCCCTATGTTGTCCATGTGTTGTAATGATCCAAATTTTGTAGGCGAGGTAATCCTCAGTACTTGTATCATCACTAGTAGAAAAAGGGCCTTTAGTCCCGGTTCATAAGGGACTTTAGTCCCGGTTCTTGAACCGGGACTAAAGGGTCGGTACTAATGCCCTGACCCTTTAGTCCCGGTTCAAACTAGAACTGGGACTAAAGGCCCTCCACGTGGCCGGTCCACCTTTAGTCCCGGTTGGTAACACCAACCGGTAGTAAAGGAAATTTTTTGATTTTTTTTGATTTTTTTTTGAATTTTTTGAATTTTTTTATATTCAAATTTCTGAATTATTTTAACCTCTAATCTCTAATAACTCCTCATCACTGCTCAATTTAATCTCTAATCACCATTCATCATTCCAAATCATCTAACTTCCCGGACGGTCACCCATCCTCCCACTCCCCCAGCCTGAGCACGCTTAACTTCCGGGTTCTATTCTCCCTCGTTTCCAACTCTGCACTCATTGTTTTCCTGACAATAGTATGATGTCAATCCTATTAACCCTCAGGAGTTTAGCTTGAGCATGAAGTCACACATTTCACTGTTTGAGTTTGAAACTATTGTTCTAAAAAACAATAATTTTTTAGTAACACTAATATTTCTTGAATAAGTAGTTTGACCATTGTTTGACCACAGTTTGACCATAGTTTGACCAGATTTGACCAAAATTCAAAAAAACTGAAATAATTATTTAGTAACACTAATATTCTTGACTAATTATTTAGTAGCACTAATACTTCTTGAATAAGTAGTTTGACCAGAAATTTGAGCATAACTTTTTTTCCTTTTGGAATTTGAGGATTCTACAAATTTGCAAACAGGCCGTAGATGATTTTTTAGTAGATGATTTTTCATATAAAAAACTTTTTAATCTGAGTTCGTATGCAAAAGTTATGCCCATTTTACAAATTCCAGATAGATTTTGTAAATAAAGTCGAAATTCATATTTGTAAATTTTCCCAACAACTAGACCACATATCACATGGGAAACTTATTTTATTTTATTTTTCTGACATTTCCATCATTTCCTTTTGTTTTTTCTAAAACTGAAAAGGCAGTCCACGAGGGGGGGGGTGTTGAAAATGGGACCTTTAGTACCGGCTCGTGCCATGAACCGGTACGAATGCCTCAAAGCCCATTAGTCCCGGTTGGTGGCACCAATCGGGACTAAAGGTCTAACCTTTTAGTACCGGTTGGTGCCACCAACCGGTACTAATGGGCATCGCACCCTTTAGTCCCGGTTCGTGGCACGAACCGGGACTAAAGGGCCCAGGTGAACCGGGACTAATGCCTTAGCCGCACGAACCGGGATAAATGCACCCATTGGTCCCAGTTCTGGACTGAACCGAGACTAATAGGCTTACCCGGCCTGGACCAAAGCCCCCTTTTCTGCTAGTGCATTGACATAGGGTGAACTGTTTTTCGTGTGAGCATATTGTATTGGATGAAATAACTGTCTGACTCAGAGTGTATTCAACCTACTGAATTCGAAGATCACGAAATTTCTAAATCATAATCACATATAAAGGTGGAATAAATCTTTGTTGTGGTTTTGAAGAAATAAATAACAAAACGTATAATTATCTGTGGATATTCGTAATCGAATAAAAATTGGATTTGAATTTAGTTTGCCAGGTCCCAGGGCAAACGTGAATGCTAATTCTCCCAAGTTTTGAATGAAGCGGCTAAACACCCACTATAATTTGTGGGCTTCCTGAAGCAAGTGTTTGCGAGATGGAAATTACTGTCTACCCCTGACACTTGACATCCTTATCGACCGGATTTATACTGCTGTCGATAGGGGTAGACTAGTAACTTCAATCAGACGTGACACGATGGCCTCTGAGCCCATTGAGACACGGTGCACGCCAAACGTTGGCGGCAAAACACATTTGATTCAAGCTCGTCCGAAAGACATGTGTCTATTCCTCCATTTCCCCATTCATACACGGTGGGCGGCAAAACAAACTCTCCTCGTCCGAAATTGATGTAGGCTAATATTTTAAATAGGAGCATATGTGTAACTTCCATCAGACGTGACACAACCGCCCTACCTGTCAGCCTCGTTCGTACATCGTGGGTGCCAACCGTGGGCGGAAAAACACCCTCTCCTCTCCCGAAATAGTTACCGGCATATATTTGGGAGATGCGAGATTACTGTCCTATCTCCAACCGACGCGATGTCTGAAATTTTAAACGGGGGATAAGTCCGTAACTTTCCCCCATTTCAGAGAAGTGTGTCCCAAAGTTTGAGACCCCCCTCCCCTCCATTTCCCCATTTATACACTGTCGGCGGCACGACAACCTCCGCACTGCGGCCAGCCTCCTCCATCCGCCACCCCATCCTCCACCTTGCCGGAGCCGCTACCCCTACCCCGTCGTCCACTTCAAGAGATGGACGTCTCTCATCCACGGCGCTGGACCAGGATCGTTTCATCGCCTCCTCTCGCTTCATCGACGCCATCGTCCATCTTGTCGTTGCCGCTCCTACGACCGCCTCGTCCACGGCAACAGGATATATCCCCCAACCCGGCCATTTAGCGTCTAAAGTCTTCTTCCCCGCCGCCGACACCCATCGCACCCGCAGCACCCTCAACGTATCAACATAGGCCTACACGGCATCGCAAGAGAGGTGGTACTCTTCCATATGTGCTTAAGTTATTGATCTCACCCGGAAAATAGATCGTAATTTTTTTACTGTACTTTTCTTGTCCGTACCAAATCGTAGTGGCTAGTTGAAAGCAAACATTGGTTGCGAAGTAGCTTTGTCCGGTTTGCACCTTCAGATCCGCCATGGCACGGGAACTATACTCATAAAGCTTATGGTTTCCCCCCTTTATATTCACTACCATCATCGTAGGTGCTTCGTGTCGTGCTAGCACTGCTCCTCAAGACCTCTACCCGAAGCTTACGTGTTGAAATACGAATCTGATATGATGCTCATATCACTAAAACAGAGAACGTTTAATTGGTCACCTAATGTTCCTATATTCGTTTCGAAGAGCATGTGCGCCACCCACTGGTCCAGCTAGTTCCACTTTCCTGATTTTTCTCTTGATGCTAAGGGTTTTCCCCTTTTATCTACTCCCTCCGTTCGGAATTACTTGTCTCGGAAATGGATGTATCTAGAACTAAAATACGTCTAGATACACCCATTTCTGCGACAAGTAATTCCGAACGGAGGGAGTACTCTACTATGATCTGCGTAGGTGCTTTCTGTCGTACTAGCATTACTCCACCCTTCAAGCTAAACAACACAACACTCAGTATTCGAAAGCTTAGTTGTTCAAATATGATTGTGATATGATATTGATATTAGTTAACCAACACATTTAATTGGTTAGCCAAAGGTCCCACTTGAGTTTCCAAATGCATATCGCGACATATAGAGAGACAACATAATTGCATTTCTTTGTCACTTGTTGACCGTACTTTCTTTTCCATACCAAATCTTAGTTGTTATTTCAAAGAAAACATCGGTTTCTAACTACCGTTTGCGCGGTTTGCAGCTTCAGATCTGCCATCCCACTGCCACGGTCAACACTGTACTCATCATGCTTATGTTTTCCCCATTTTATGATGACCACAATCATCCTACATGGTTCGTGTTGTAATAGCACTACTCCACCCATCGAGCTGAACAAGCTTAGTTGTACAAATTCATATCTGATATCATTGCTAATATTAGTAAAACTGAGAGATGTTTAATTGGTTAGCTAAATGTTCCTACTTTAGTTTCGAAATGCATGTGAGCCACAAATGGAGAGACCGGAAAGAATAGTATTTCTCAGTGCGCTCTGGTTCATCATGGGTGGCCAACCGACATTGTATTGAAAGACTTGTAATATCATCAATCTGCTTGCTCTTCTGATATTCTTTAAGATGATACTCTTCTCTTGCGGTCGACTGGTCAGGTCGAGTTGTTCTCCCTTAGTATATTTTGAATCTGTCAGGTCAGGTCGACTTGTTCTTCTTTACTATATGTTGAAGCTATCATCTGCGAAGTGTCATCACTTCTAGAGCTCTCATATTTTGAGTAGTAGGCCACATTATATTAATGCACGCAACAAATTATAGCATGCATGGCATCTTTTAAAAGAATTGCAGAGATAGCACAAAGGGGTTTACAAGGAGGCAGTATTGGATTAGAATCACTTCTGCATTACAACGAAAATCTCACTTGTTTTTATGTTTTCATGCATGTCAGATATTGAACATTATCAAAATGAATATGAGAATGGGCGCACGAGAGGAATATTGCGGAATGATACACTGGCTAACAAACTTGGCATGGTGGAGGATGGCCTATCTTATTCACCCATCAAGGTGCTTGCTCTAACTTTGCAAAGTTGTATTGGTCGCACATATTTTGCATCGGACCTCTTGCATTACTTCTACTTTGTTACACCATCTACTTAGTTTAAGCATCATATATGAGTATATGCCATACCTATCCATTTTCTATACCTATTCCATGTGTCGTCACACTATGTTTTTCCAGTCAAATGTTGCTCTTTCGTAATAGATGTCCAAAATGAAGAGGGTGAGTGCAGATCCTCAAGGAGTACAAACTAGGTATTTGGAAAAGGTAGTGATACCTGTTAAATCCGATAGATCAGCAGCCACAGAAAACACAGGCCGAACTGTACCACACTTTACCCCTACTCCAGTGGCCAAACCCCTATTAGAACTGCTGGGAGCCCAGCGTCAGGTGCTATCTATGATATCAATTCAAAATTTGAACTCCTAAATTTCTGCTTGTGCCTTACCTTCTCTCTTGTATGAAAATTAATTTCAGATGAATCTCCTTGCTCAAAGGATCATACGATCTCAAAACAATAATGGGCTCTGCATTGCTCTTGTCAGTACCTTTCTCCCTTTTGCCTTGTAACGCTGCAAAAACATGTTCCTTATGCAGAACAGATCCATTTATTTGCTTATATAATTGTGAAACATGTTACGTGTTTCCTTGTTTCTCTTTCAGACTCGTATCTCTTACGCCTGGCAGAACTTTAGGGAAGATAGTGAGCCAAACCATCTTGAGGACAGCGAGATGACCCCAAGGTCCTGTCTTGATGAAGACTGTGAGTTGAAGCTACTCACCAGTAGGTGTGAGACAACCTCTATGCAGTCGCTGCCTCAATCAGTTCGACTTCTTCAGTCACAACTTAAAGCGCAAAGGCTTGCTTCAGCTCAGCTCCAACTTGATGTCAAAGATGTAATGAATATGTTAGAGGACTGCCGTGCGCACCATCATGCCTTAAATCTAGTGTTGATGCATCTATCGTTGACACAACTGAGGTCTAGTCAGCTTCTTCAGCTGTTTGGGGGGCCCGACCTGGCCAAGCCTAGTGCCTTCTGAAGTGCTCTCAGTTTTGTATATTCTTTTGTCGGCGCGTTTATTTGCACTGGTGGCGAACTTTGATGCCCAGTGGATGTAATATGTGTGATAGCCGTGATAGCCTAGCGTTAGTTGCTTTCTTATTTATTTCCTTGTTGTCTTGTTTATTTGTTTGCTTGTAGTCATTACAGTTCTTTTTCCATGGTTTGCTAGTGGCTGCAATAACCTATTTTTTAAAACTAGGCCACAATAACCATGGGCTAATATTTACTGTAGATACACTGGGCCTCCTACGGGTCGTAGAAACAGTGGGCCTTCTATGGGTCGTAGAAACAATGGGCCTTCTATGGGCCGTAGAAACAATAGGCCTTCTACGGGCCGTATCATCAATGGGCCTTATACGGGCAGTATGATCGATTGGCCAAACATGGGCCAATAATAGGCCGCATTATTGCCATAAACGGGCTAGAGTTGGAATCGTGCGTTCATGGGCCGACGATAACGAGCCATCGTTAATAGGCCGTATTTGATGACGCTATGAAAACGGCCCAATGTATTAACGGACCACAAACGGGCCGACTGTAACCATGGTTGAATTTGGCCCACAAGTAGAAAATGACAGTAACGGGCCATAAGTAAACGAATGCTAGAAATGAGCCCAAGAATAAATGGGCTCTGAGAAGGCCGAAAGATAACATGGGCTGAAAACGGCCCAATGGAATAACGGGCCGTTAATGGGTATAAAGTGATACACTGTTCATTACGGGCCAGTTTCACCATGGGCCGTTAATGGGTGTAAAGTGATACACTGTTCATTACGGGCCAGTTTCACCACGGGCCATTAATAGGCCAAGAGTTACATAGGGCCGCATATGGGCCGAAAGAAGTCATGGGCCATACATGGGCTAGAAGTGAAAACGGGCTGGAATCATATTGGGTGGCCCAGATGACGCTACTGGGCCTAATTCGGATAGGGCGTAATGGGCCTTGGGTTAGCGGGCTGTAAATGGGCTATATGCGAACATGCTGTTAACATGCTTTATATGGGCCGGCCCGCCACCTTTTGACCAAGTCAAACGGGCCGGCCTTTTCACAGGAATAGGCCTCTGTTGGGCCGTGCCACATGTCGACGTATCATAGGCGCCTTCTGTCCAGTGAGTGAATGACATCTGTCCCAACGATGATCCGACACATGTTTCCTCTAGCCAATGATGATTTTACACGTGGAAAATCCCCGTTGGTCAGGGCTGTTAATGGGTTATCGGATCCAAAACCGGAGCCGATAGCTTAAAGGCGTTCCGTTACGGTGGATGCCACGTGTCGGCCACCCTTGACGAAAGCACTTCTGTGATGCGGGATTTATCGTCATGGAAGTGGATACTTCCGTGATGATAATTTTGGTAATGTCATGGAACACTTCTACGCAACACATGTATGACTATCTTGATTCTGTCATAAAATCCTCATGGATGTACATACATGACAGAAAATGCAACCTACTATAACAAACACGTATCATCAAGAAAGTGTATTTTTTTTGTCGTGTTACTTGTGCACGGACAGTGAGAGCCGCGCCTACGGCCGTACCTAGCGGGGCAAAGGAAGCAGGAGCACAAGGCAACCAAAACAACGCCAAGGCCAGAGACACAAAGAGGAAGAGGGCGAGTGGACTCCCTCGGCAAGACCCTTGCCAGGGCGACCTCCACAGCCCCGGCAAGAACCTTGCCATGGCATCTTGACCAATGCCAATAGAGCGCGCCACCCTTGAGCCCAAGGGTTCCAACACCATCAACCACATTGGAACTAAGGCTCGGGAGGCACCTCCATGGTGGCATACAGATCTTTGTGAAGATCATAAGCACACAAGAACGGATGAGGACGAGAAGACGACGATCCTCAGCAAGATCCTTGCCGAGGAAATCCACGAGACCCTTGGCAAGATCCTTGTCGGGGACGACCGCAATGCCACGGCAAGACCCTTGTCAGGGCCCCAGCAAGGCCCTTGCCGAGGACACCTGCGGGACCACAACCAGGCCCGCATCTGCCAAGGCCCCCACCACCGTTCCCATGCAGCTGTCAGCCCAACTAGCTGGGCAGGCACCTGCGTGGCGACGCGCAGCCTCCTGGCCATCTCAGCAAGCACCTACGTGGTGGCATGCAGATCTTTGTGAAGACCCTGCCACCACGCCATCTCAGCAGCCTGCCAGCTTACGTGGCGCTGCATGCCTCATTGGCCCGGACGCGTGTCAGAGCGAGACGGAACGACGACGGATGGGACGGGCGTCGTTACCATCCGCAATAAAGCAACAGGACACCTAAGGAGCACATTTAATGCGCCTTGTCCCGTAATGACAGGTGATAAGCTTGTACACTATTTACCTTTCAACCTCCTGTGTGCCACTGTGGCGACCCCTTTTTGGCTATAAAAGGAGGCCCGAGGCACACTGGAGAAGGATTTAGATCTTTTGGATTCGGACCTTTAGGACTACGCGCACACCACAACTAGTTCGAAAGCTCAAGAACACTCAAATATACACCAAAGCAGGACTAGGGTTTTACGCATCCTCGCGGCCTGAACCTGGGTAAATGATCCTCGTGCTGGCTGCTAGACCCGCTCTTTGCACAACCCCGCGCTCGCCAGCCATAGAAGGGGTCCCAATGAGCCCATAGGTGTCGTTCCCACCGACAGTTACCTATTATTTGAAATTAGCCACCATGGTGAAATTGGTAGACACGCTACTCTTAGGAAGCAGTGCTCAAGCATCTCGGTTCGAATCCGAGTGGCGGCATTCTTGAAAAAGAATAAAATAGATTAGAATTCAATTCGAAATTTTGTAATGGGACCTTCCCCTTATGCTATTTGCAACTTTAGAGCATATACTAACTCATATCTCTATCTCCACGATTTCAATTGTGAGTTCATTTTATAACCTTACTAGTTCGTGAACTTGGAGGATTACATCTTTTGTTAGAAAAAGGAATGATAGTTACTTTGTTCTCTATAACAGGATTCTTAGTTTCTCGTTGGGCTTCCTCGGGACATTTTCCATTAAGTAATTTATATGAGTCATTGATCTTCATGGGCCCTGTATATTCTTCATACCATTCCTAAAATATAGAACTCTAAAAATGGTTTAAGCACAATAACTACGCCAAGTACTATTTTAATATTATCTTAAAATTTATTTTGCTATTTTATTAAAAGGCCTTTTCTTAAGGCCGGAAATGGTCTTTAGTAGGTTAAAATTATTTAAATGTTCCAAAAATATTTGAGAACATTTAGGGAGACTCAGTGGACATATATTGTCCATATATATGAGTTTCAACACATGGTCCTGACAAAAATATTGGTCAAATCCCTGAAATATTTACAAATGAAAATTTCTCCATAAATTCCAAGAAAATTCTATCTTCTGACAATTACCATATTTGATGATCTTGCCAAGTATCATGTCATGGAGAAGAGGATAACCCCATCAAACTCCCCCAAAACCAGTTATGTTCATTTCCTAGTTCGAACAACTTTGCACTATGATACGTCTCCAACGTATCAATTTTTCCAAACACTTTTGCCCTTGTTTTGGATTCTAACTTGCACGATTTGAATGGAACTAAACCTGACTGACGCTTTTTTCAGCAGAATTGCCATGGTGTTATTTTGTGCAAAAATAAAAGTTCTTGGAATGACCTGAAAATCAATGGAGAATATTTCTGGAATATATAAAAAATACTGGCGAAAGAATCAAGGACAGGGGGCCAACACACTGTCCATGACGATGGGCGCGCGCCTACCCCTTGGATGCGCCCCCTGCCTCGTGGGCCCCCTGGTGCTCCACCGACCTCAACTCCAACTCTATATATTCACATTCGGGGAGAAAAAAAACAGAGAGAAGGATTCATCACATTTTACGATACGGAGCCGCCGCCAATCCCTAATATCTCTCGGGAGGGCTGATCTAGAGTCCGTTCAGGGCTCCAAAGATGGGAATCCGTCTCCATCATCATCATCAACCTCCTCCATCACCAATTTCATGATGCTCATCGCCGTGCGTGAGTAATTCCATTGTAGGCTTGCTGGACGGTGATGGGTTGGATGAGATTTATCTTGTAATCGAGTTAGTTTTGTTAGGGTTTGATCCCTAGTATCCATTATGTTCTGAGATTGATGTTGCTATGACTTTGCTATGCTTAATGCTTGTCACTAGGGCCCGAGTGCCATGATTTCATATCCGAACCTATTATGTTTTCATGAATATATGTGAGTTCTTGATCCTATCTTGCAAGTCTATAGTCACCTATTATGTGTTATGATTCATTAACCCCAAAGTGATGATAATTGGTATACTTACCGGTGATGACCGTAGTTTGAGGAGTTCATGTATTCACTAAGTGTTAATGCTTTGGTTCAGTACTCTATTAAAAGGAGGCCTTAATATCCCTTAGTTTCCAATAGGACCCTGCTGCCACGTGAGGGTAGGACAAAATATGTCATGCAAGTTCTTTTCCATAAGCACGTATGACTATATTCAGAATACATGCCTACATTACATTGATGAACTGGAGCTAGTTTTGTGTCACCCTATGTTATAACTGTTGCATGAGGAATCACATCTGACATAATTATCCAACACTGATCCAATGCCTATGAGCTTTTGACATATTGATCTTTGCTTATTTACTTTTCTGTTGCTACTATTACAATCACTACAAAACCAATATTGTCACTTTTGCCACCATTACCGTTACTTCCATACTACTTTGCTGCATATATTTAGTTTTCTAGGTGTGATTGAATTTACACCTCAGTTGCTAATACTTGAGAATATTCTTTGGCTCCCCTTGTGTCGAATCAATAAATTCGGGTTGAATACTAAACCCTCGAAAACTGTTGTGATCCCCTATACTTGTGGCGCTGTTGCTGGGGAGCATAGCTCTATTCTTTGAGTCTCTTAGGATTTATATCTGCTGATCACTATGAAGAACTTGAAAGATAGAAGAACCAAGATTTTCTCTCAACTACGAGGGGAGGTAAGGAACAACCATCTAGCTCTGCACTTGATTCACCTTCTATTTTGAGTAAACTTGCGACACCTACTCCTGCTATTCATTCTGATATGTCGCATGTTATTGATGATGTCAGTTCTGCTTTGCATGATTCTTATGATGAAACTACTTTTATGCTTGATAATACTGTGCCACTAGGTGAATTTCTTGATGAACAACTTGCTAGGGTTAGAGAGAATGAAATTATTGAAACTGATAATATTGATGAAACTGATGATGAAGATTCTCCCCCTAGATATGAATGTCTATTGTGCCTGAGGGT
This sequence comes from Triticum aestivum, assembly GCF_018294505.1. Lineage (NCBI taxonomy): Eukaryota > Viridiplantae > Streptophyta > Magnoliopsida > Poales > Poaceae > Triticum > Triticum aestivum. The sequence continues at coordinate 356,358,510 of NC_057812.1, read as the reverse complement.
TATGTTATGGATGAAGAAATTGCTAGAGACCTTTTAGCTTGCAATGATAGATATGATCTTAAGAAATTATTAGTTAAGCTCAAAGAAAAATCCTTGAATGCTAGAATGAAATATGACTCTGCTTTTGCTACTTCACCTATCTGTATTTCCGATAAGAATTATGATTTCTCTGTTGATCCTGAGTTAATTACGTTGGTTGAATCTGATCCTTTTTATGGCTATGAATCTGAAACTATTGTGGTACGTCTTACTAAATTAAATCATATAGCCACCCTGTTCACTAATGATGAGAAAACTCGCTATTACTTTATCCTTAAGTTGTTTCCATTCTAATTAAAGGGTGATGCTAAAATATGGTTTAATTCACTTGATCCTGGTTGTGTGCATAGTTCCCAGGATATGATTTATTACTTCTCTGCTAAATATTTTCCCGCTCATAATAAACAAGCTGCTTGAAGGAAAATATGTAATTTTGTGCAAATTGAAGAAGAGAGTCTCCCACAAGCTTGGGGGAGGCTTCTCCAATTACTTAATGCTTTACCTGATCATCCTCTAAAGAAAAATGAAATACTTGATATCTTTTATAATGGATTAACTGATGCTTCCAAAGACCACCTATATAGTTGTGCTGGTTGTGTTTTCAGGGAAAGAACAGTTGAACAAGCTGAATTGCTATTGAATAATATTTTGACTAATGAAAATGATTGGACGCTTCCTGAACCAACTCCTAAGCCAACTCCGAAGAAAATGGGTATTCTATTTCTTAGTCCTGAAGATATGTAAGAGGCAAAGAAATCTATGAAAGAAAAAGGTATTAAGGCTGAAGATGTTAAGAATTTACCACCTATTGAAGAAATTCCTGGTCTTGATAACCCAACATAGGTAGGAAAGGTAAATTCTCTCTATAGATTCGATAAAGGTGATATTCCTCATAATAAGTCTGCTAGCCAATGCTTAGATCAGTTTGATAATTTTATTGTTAAATAAGAAAACTTCAATGCTTATGTTGGTAGACAATTGAAATGTAATTCTTATATGATTGAACACTTGAGTGATTATATGTCTAGAGTTAAAGGTGAACTTAAACTTATTAGTAAACATGCTTCTATGGTTACCACTCAAGTAGAACAAGTGCTTATAGCTCAGAATGATTTGCTCGATGAATTAAATAATACGAAAAATGATAATGCTATTAGAGTTATGACTAAGGGGGTAAAATGGCTCATGAACCTTTGTGTCGTGGAATTGTCACGGCAGATGTCCTAGCGAAAGGACTTAGTCGTAGGGCCATCGCAACTAGGAAGCTTAAAGGGGTTAATCGGGATAAACGACACGATAGGTTTATACTGGTTTGGCCCCTTACGGTGAAGGTAAGGCCTAGTCCAGTTGATGTTGTATTGCTAGGTTTCGATAACCAAGGAGTGAATCCGCTAGCTTGGCTATCGATCTCTTGTTTCTTGTCCTAAGACGCCGCCGGGTCGTCCCCTTATATACACGGGTTGATGCCTGGCGGCCTACAAAGTCCCGGCCGACTCATAAAACATGTTCATCTCAGTGACTTCTATTATATGCCTTTCTTTACAAGTCTTTCTTTACATACGGCGGTTTACAATATTGGGCCTTAAGCCGCCTCTGGGCTTAGGCCTTCTACAAGTCTTAATAAACTATTGCCTTGAATATTACTAGGCTTCTTTTGTAACCCGCCATTGGCGTTGACCTGGCCCCTCCTGGGTGGGTCATACCTGGTAGCTATATCCACAACATTAGGCCCCAGGTTGACATGAACTTTGTTCTTTGTCAATCTTCAACACTTAGACGAAATCCATCTTCCTCTTTCTGAAAAAAACTCTGTAACCCGCCATGACGTCATCTTCTGAAAACATGAAAGCCTGCTATGACGTCATCTTCAATGGATCTTTTATCTTTTAATGTCTTCCGAGAATCGAGGCGTCCATTTAGCTGGATAATCATTATTTTGGTCTTCCTCAATTTTTGCGCCTGCCTGTTCACTTATCCCCTTATAAATAGGCTTGGCCAGTCCTTCTTCTTTCTTCTTCTTCCTTCCATCTTCTCGCTACCTCTCTGCTTCTCGAGCTCCGCCGCTGCCGTAGCACTCACCGTTGTTCTCAACGTCGGCCGCTGCATCACCCTAAGCTCGTCCAGAGAACCGCGGCCACTCTTCGCAGTAGATCTGCATTTCATAAGTTCCTTCTTTTTCACGCACTTGGATCTGTATTAGGGTTGCGAGCTCATTGGTGTTCTTCGCTGTTCATCATAGATCTTCTTATAGTTCTTCCTCCGCAGCCTCTTTTGATCCATAAGGGAACACATAACTCGTGCGGTAGTTGTTTTGCGTCCATTTTTGATACCAGTAGATCCCTTTTTTATGTACAGATGACTCATTATAACTCACGAACTCATCTGTACTAGATTTTTAGGTCTAGAATATTTTCTTTTCGGAACGGCCATTTGATTCAAAATAATAATGACAGCTTGGTAAACTTGTTTGTGCCAACACTTAGCCATTTTCTGTTTCTAGCATCCTTTGAATATCTTTAGTCATGGCGGCTTATGACTCCAGCTTTTCTTTATATGTCACTAGCCCTAATTTAAGCCACCATGATTCATCTGTATCGTGATCATGAACCTGTAACTTCATCAAATAAATTGAACCGGTAAATTACTTTCTTTTCAGCTTCCCCTTTTTCATCATGCCGTCAAAAGCACCGACAGTCTGCAACTGGGCCCCCTCCATAGTAACTTAGGATAACTTGAAAGAGTTTTTCACCATTGGATTTTTGCCAGAGAAAAACGTTATGTCTTATCGTGCTCCTGACCCAGACGAGGAACGACCTAATCCCAAAGACGGTGAAGTTATTGTCTTCACTGACCACATGAATCAGGGGTTTTCACCACCCGGCTCAAAGTTCTTCAGAGACGTTCTTCATTTTTTCAAACTTCACCCTCAAGACCATGGAGCCACTTCCATATCCAACATGTGCAATTTCCAAGTTCTCTGTGAGGTGTATCTTCAAGAAGAGCCGGCTATGGAACTCTTCAGAGAGTACTTTTATCTGAACCGCCAGAATGAGTGTACCAATGGCCCTAGCTTGGAACTCGGTGGAATCTCAATTCAGCGCCGACAGGGTGCTGTCTTTCCCTTAATAGTCTTACCGAGTCATCCCGAAGATTGGAATCAGACCTGGTTCTATTGCCAAGCTACGTCTCCAGCCAATGAAAAACCACTACCGGGTTATCGCGCGGAGCGTCTAGATTCCAAGATTGTGCTCCCTGATAAACTTACTGCTGCTGAACGCAAGAAGCTTATTCCATCTATTAAAAGGATTAATTCCTTATTGGGGAATGGCTTAACCGGAGTTGACTTGATCCATTGCTGGATCTCGTGGTGGGTCATCCTTCTAAGCCGTTGATCCAAATTGATGTATGTGTATGGCGGAGGCCCAAATGACTCTCTGCGTCACAGCTCTGTACAACTAACTGAAGAAGACATTGTTGCAATGTCAACCATCCTTGTGAACAAAAAATATGAGGACTACAGTAAGGTTGGGTTAAACCCCTCTGCCAACTTAACCCGACACCAGAGGTGAAAAACCCCTGACCTCTTTCTCTTTTTGTGTTTTCCTCGGTAGTTTTAAATACTTGCATGAACTTTTATCCCATTTATTTGTTTACAGGCCAAATTCGACTTCTGGAAAGCCAAGTATGACCATGAAGCTGCCAAGAAGGCTAGAGCCGCCACCATAGCCACCAGGAAGATGACCCGGACGTCCAAGAAGAAAAGGAGTATTGCTTCGGACCTGTTAAAGCTTGACGATGATACTGAGTCGGAGGTAGCCCTTGACTCCCTTGGCCAGTTTTTAATAACCTTATTGACACTGACTATTGCCAGGACGACACGGGGGCCAGCCAGGCCGTAGAAGAAGAGGTAACTATTTCCTCCGACTCAGCCCATTTGCCAATACAGAAACTTCGACTGGTAACCCGGAAAGTAAGGTTTTCGCACCCTTTGGCTTAATTGGACCCTCATTTCCTTTTGAAAAAGCAGCAACATGAGAGCTGCTGTCAGGCCCGGAATAATGACGACGATGAACCGCCTTCCATTTTACAACAAACCACTCGAAATGCCCGAATGAGGTTTGTTTCAGCTTCATCTTTCATTAATGAATCTATTCCCTTGCCTCACTGACTTTATTTTACCTTTTACAGGAGGTTTCTCGCTCTTCCGGCGACTCATCTTAGACTCAATTTCTGGCTTTCAAAACTGCTCCTGGGTAAGGAAAAATTAGCTTTCCTCTGTATCTTTAAAAACTGCATTCTTACACTAACTGTCTCATAAAACTTTTCTTAGCAGCCAAGCCAAATACATGAAGGCCAAGGTGATTAAGCGGTCATAAGACCCGAAGATTCCTGCACATGAGCCGGCCATGCCAACTCCTCCCTCTGAAACTGAAGCACCTGAAGACCCGGCTGTTCATACTCAATTGGATCCTCCTGAGTTGTCAGCCGATGAGATCACCCTTAATCCGACTATCACTGAACCATCTAGTTCAGCTAACCCACCAACAACTTCTGATACTGACGTGTTGATTACTGGTAGCCGATTTGTTGAACCGGGGACCCCCACTGTGTTAGCCCAGCACACTGCTAAGCAAGAAGCCTTGGAGAAGCAGAATGTGTGTTTTGATATCTCTCACTACACTCATCTGAATGCTAGTGACATACTGTCCGGCTATCTCAGTTATGTTCATTCCAGCCGTGAGTCAGAAATTGAGATGTCAAGCAATTGCAGCTAAAATATAAGGTATGTTCTCCGGTTCACTTATACTCTGTCAGCACCCAAGTCTTCAGATGATGAACCTGAATGGTCTGTAGACTTTATGATATAGGTTGATACATTGTCTCTAAGTTTTTCGAAAGTCCAACAAAGTAGCGTAAACTTCATAACTGTCTTTTACTAGTCCCAATAAGTAGTGCAATCCGGCTTAATTTATCACAAATGAACCGGTACTTAACTTCATAACTATCTTTTACTAGTCCCAATAAGTAGTGCAATCCGGCTTAATCTTGAGAAACTTTCTGAATATCATGCATTAGCCCCAAGTGCCAAGTGATGTTACTTTGTAAAACGCTTGGGACTTGAAACATATAAGAGTCATAAAAAATTGCTTTGGCAGACATTAGCCCCCAAGTGTCAAGTGGTATTGTGGTGAATAGTACTTGAGACTTGAACCCTTATAACTTTTAGTTTAAGCCATGACAAACCTGTGTATGTTTTGTAGAACGCCCTATCTGAATTGGGCTCCCAATTAACTGATGCAAAGACCCGACTGACGGATCAAGAGGCAGAAATCAAGACATCTGACTCTAAACTCCAATTGAGTCTTTCTGAGACAAAAAAATTGAAGACCAGCTTGACCGCAAAGAAGAAATACTGGGCCGAAGAAAAGACGTTGTTGATACAACATGCTGAAACAGCTGAGGCGTCTCTTGAGGAGGTTTCCACGGAGCTCACCGGCTTAAAGAACCGGGTGTCTCAAATGGTCTCCGCCATCTTTGGTAAGTCATCTGTATTAATCACTTATACCTTCTTTTGACCCAGAATATGGGCCGCCTGCTGAGCCTTTGTTTAAAAAACACTCACAGGTCCACGAAGTGAAAATCTAAGCCGAGATAGTGTGACCAAATTGAAGGCGGTTTATACCTTGGTGGAGCAATTGTATACTGGCGCTCAACAAGCAGTTTCCACCATCTCCCCTGCCAACCAAGGACCCAATCGGTTGAGCGATGTCTTGAAGAAGTTATCAATCTTACCCGCCAGGTTTCAAGAGGTCAAACGATCCTGTGCCAGAGCCGGAGCCCTGACTGCCCTGAGTCGCTCCAAAGCCTGGGTGCCAGATCTAGACCCGGCGGATGTAGCTAAGGGGTACCCTACCGTGAAGGAAGACGAGACTCTATTTGAGCAAGATGACTTCATTGCCTGTGTGAGGGGAGTTCGACCTCAAGCTACCATTCTTCGAGATGAGACCAACATCGATAAATATCAGTCGGGTTTTGATATGGAGAATAAGAAGATGGCGACTGCCTCTTACAAGGTGACAAATCTTATCCCGCCGGTTCGTCAACACACTTTTGCTCCGAAAGTTGATTCGGCCGGCCTGATTGATGATGAAGGGGAGTTCATTGCTCTGAACAGCTTTGACTGGTCCAATCCCATCTTCCAATCAGTAGAAGGAGGTGAACCGGCGACGGGAGAGTCATAACCATCTTGTGGGCTCTCAAAGCCTTGTAATAGATTTAGCTTGAAACTATATGTGTTGCTTATGCCATCTCACACAAAATGTTGCATACTACTATTTGCGAGCACACCTTTGATTACATCTGCAATGTTTTAACTTTGCTCCTGCAAAAACTGAAAGAGCTAGGCTGGCGGTTTAACACCGGACGGGTCAAAAACACCCGGTATATGTCTTTATGAACAACACTGTCATACTTGTGTTTCTGGACTGCTGGTTTTCATGATCAAATCTTTTTGAGGAGTCAATGCTTCCATATACCTGATGACTATCATGCGTTGGCGGCCTATTGTCAAATAGTCAAGCCGGCTTAAATAAAAACCGTACTGATAGTTTAGATTTGAGACAATAAAAACCAGTAAGACAAAATAGCAGATTTCAAACAACATAAATTTGGGGGTTTCTGATTCGAATACGATCAGTAAACCGTACCAAAGGGGTTAAGCTAAGATGCGAATACGATCATATAGCCCCTAGTGGCTTTGGCGTTGCGCGATCAAGAGGGTACCGACAACTATGTTCTCTTTGGTTCAAATACGACCTATGTTTGAACAGGAAGCCCCCAGATGACCTTGAGAGGTTTTTAACGACCCTGATTCGAATATGATCCAAGTCGGACCCAAAAGGGGTTAAGCTATGACTCGGATACGATCAAGAAGCCCCCTAGTGAGTTTGGCTTTGAGCCGATCAAAAGGGTTACGACAGCTATGTTCTCTTTTGTTCGATTACGACCTATGTTTGAACAGGAAGCCCCCATGTGATCATGAGGTTTACAGCTAGATTCGAATACGACTATAAGCCGGACCAAAAAGGTTAAGGTAGATTCAGATATGATCAACTCCTTAATAGTCATTCAAATAATGAAAATAGTAAAGATATATGATCTGAAGAGAAAAAAGGCACAGGTCCTGCTTTATTACTTATCATAATATATACAATGTCAAAGTATGTACATGACGAGAGCCGGTCGCTTAGGTGTAGTATGGCCGAAGCTGAGCAATGTACCACAGCCGGCGGGTCTCCTCCTCCGACTTACGTGAGTCTTTGTGCTCTCGAACGTCAGTGGGGTAATATGACATGTTGTTTAAATTCTTCCTGACCACAAAGGGTCCTTCCCAAGGTGGGAATAGTTTGTGTGCATCCGACAGATCCTGGATGAGCTGGAGCACCAGGTCACCTTCTTGAAAGGTCCTGGACTTACCCCGACGGCTGTGATAACAGTGCAAGTCCTGTTAATAAATTGCTGATCGAGCCGCCGCCAAGTCTCTATCCTCATCTAACAAGTGAAGTGCATCATGTCGGGCTTGTTCATTATCAGCTTCAACATAAGCCGCCACGCAAGGTGAGTCATGACGGATGTCACTAGGCAGCACCGCTTCCGCTCCATAAACCATGAAGAAAGGTGTATAACCTGTAGACCTGTTAGGAGTGGTGTTGGTACTCCACAGCACCGAGGGTAATTCCTCTACCCAACAACCCGACGTCCGTCGTAAGGGAACCGTAAGCTGGGGCTTGAGACCTTTTAAGATTTCCTGATTTGCTCTCTCAGCCTGACCACTAGATTGAGGGTGAGCTACAGAAGAAACATCAAGCCGGATATGCTCATGTTGACAAAACTCCTCCATAGCACCTTGGGACAAATTAGTGCCATTGTCAGTGATAATGCTGTGTGGAAAACCAAAGCGAAAAATCACCTTTTTCATGAACTGAACCGCCGTGGCTGCATCACACTTACTCACTGGCTCTGCCTCAACCCATTTTGTGAATTTTTCAACTGCCACTAAAAGATGTGTCTTTTTATCCATGGACCTTTTGAAAGGTCCAACCATGTCAAGCCCCCAAACTGCAAACGGCCAAGTGATTGGAATCATCCGCAACTCTTGAGCCGGCACATGAGCGCGTCGTGCAAATTTTTGACATCCATCACACCTACTGACCAGATCCTTTGCATCAGCGTGACCCGTTAACTAGTAAAATCCATGACGAAAAGCTTTGGCCACAAGAGACTTTGACCCGGCGTGATGACCACAATCCCCTTCATGGATCTCATGAAGTATTTCTTGACCTTCTTCAGGATAAACACAACGCTGAAACGCTCCAGTGATGCTACAATGATACAACTCTCTGTCAGAAATCGTCATTGACTTGGACCGCCGGGTCATCTGTCGGGCCAGGGTCTCGTCCTCTGGCAACTCATCCCGGGTCATGTAAGCCAGGAATGGTACTGTCCAATCTGGAATAACATGAATAGCCGCCACTAACTGTGCCTCCGGGTCAAGAATGGGCAAATTTTCCTCTGTAGGCAACTTAATAGACGGGTTATGTAAAACATCCGAAAAGGTGTTAGGTGGTACCGGCTTACGCTGAGATCCCAACCGGCTTAAGGCCTCGACCGCTTCGTTGTTTCTGCGGTCAATGTGTTCCACTTGATAACCCTTAAAATGCCCTGCAACAGCGTCGACCTCGCGGTGGTAAGCCGCCATGAGAGGATCCTTGGAATCCCACTTGCCTCACACCTGTTGAGCCACCAAATCTGAATCGCCAAGGTGCCGGACCCGACTCAGGCTCATCTCTTTATCCATTCAAAGACCATGGATCAAGGCTTCATATTCTGCGGCGTTGTTAGTACAAGGAAACATCAATCGCAACACATAACAAAACTTGTCCCCTCGAGGAGAAGTTAAAACAACTCTAGCCCCCGAGACTTCCAACTGTCTGGACCCATCAAAGTGAATCGTCCAATATGTGTTCTCTGGTTTCTCCTCTGGCATCTGCAACTCTGTCCAGTCATTAATGAAGTCAACCAGCGCTTGAGATTTGATCGCAGTACGTGGCATATACTTCAAACCATGAGACCCAAGTTCAATAGCCCACTTGGCAACTCGTCCTGTGGCTTCTCTATTTTGAATGATGTCTCCTAGAGGAGCAGAGCTGACCAAAGTGATTGGGTGACCCTGAAAGTAATGTTTGAGCTTCCGGCTTGCCATGAACACCCCATAAATGAGCTTCTGCCAATGTGGATATCTTTGTTTAGATTCCATGAGCGCCTCACTAACGTAGTAAACTGGCCGTTGGACCGGATGTTCCTTGCTAGCCTCCTTGATCTCCACAACAATGGCCACACTGACAGCACATGAGTTAGCAACTACATATCCTATATACATAAGAAGTTGATCCCCATTATCCTATTTATCTCAACATGCACACATGCCACATCGTTAAAGGCCCACCACTACATGCATGAGAAAAAATCATTATTAGTTGACCTCATGCACACCTTTCAACTCACCACACATGCCACCTCATCAAAAGTCCACTCAACATGCATAACTTTTTCTATTACGTTGTACCACCTATATTCAAAATATTTTCTGACTACACAATAATCAAATACAATATATAATATTTATTTTCAGCTTTAGTTCATATATTAGTAATTCAACGATGAAAGCTTCATAGAATCAAATCACTAAAATATATTACAATTGATTCATGCAGCAACGCGCGAGGCATTCTCTAGTAACAACAACGGCTCTTTCTCAACCGGAGCTGCAAGAACCGGTGGCTCAGTGAGCTATTTCTTCAGATTCTCAAAAGCAGAGTTAGCAGCGTCACTCCAGACAAAGTCATCCGCCTTTTTCATCATTTGATACAAAGGCATCGCTTTCTCCCCTAACTGGCTTATGAACCGGCTTATGGCAGCGACGCGACCCGCCAAACGCTGAACATCATAGATGCACACCGGTTTGGCCAGATATGTAATTGCCTTAATTTTCTCCGGATTAGCCTCAATACCTCTGTTAGACACCAAAAAACCCAAAAGTTTGCCAGCTGGGACTTCAAAAACACATTTAGCCGGGTTAAGCATCATCTTGTAGACCCGGAGGTTATCAAAGGTCTCCTTCAGATCAGTTACCAAGGTTTCCTTCTCTCTGTATTTCACCACTATGTCATCCACATAAACATGAACATTACGCCCAATCTGACTGTGAAGACAATTCTGTACATATCATTGATAAGTCGCCTGGGCACTTTTCAGTCCAAAAGGCATAGACACATAGCAGAAGGCTCCAAACGGAGTGATGAAAGCCGTCTTCTCCTGGTCCTTAACTGCCATCTTGATCTAATGATAACCTGAATATGCATCCAAAAAACTCAAACGCTTGCAACTCGCCGTAGCATCAATGATATGATCAATACGAGGGAGAGCAAAAGGATCGGTCGGACAAGCCTTGTTCAAATCGGTGTAATCCACACACATACGCCAGGTGCCATTCTTCTTGAGTACAAGCACCGGGTTAGCCAACCACTCTGGGTGAAAAACTTCAACAATGAACCCGGCCACCAAGAACCGGGCCACCTCTTCTCCAATGGCCTTGCGCCTTTCCTCATTAAACCATCGAAGAAACTGCCTGGCCGGCTTAAACTTCGGATCAATATTAAGAGTGTGCTCAACGAGTTCTCTTGGGACACCCGGCATGTCAGAAGGTTTCCATGCAAAGATATCCCGGTTCTCACAGATGAACTTGATGAGCACGCTTTGCTATTTTGGATCCAAGTTGGCACTGAAGATGAACTATTTGGACAAGTCGCCAGGCACAAAATCAACCATCTTGGTGTCATCAGCTGACGTGAATTTCAACATCGGTTCATGCTCCGTAGTTGGCTTCTTCAAAGACGTCATGTCTGCCGGGTCAACATTATCTTTATAAAACTTTAACTCCTCTATCGCACAAATAGACTCAGCATAAGCGGCATCACCTTCTTCACATTCCATGTACTGTGATGGTGCCTTTAGAACCCGGCATCTTGAGCTGCAGATACACATAACACAGCCGATCCATGAACTTGGCATAAGCCGGCCGTCCAAATAGAGCATGATAACCACCTCAAAAGTTAACTTCTCAGCCCTGGAATCATATTCATCCCCAAAGGCTACTTCTAGTTCAATCTTACCAACTGGGTATGCCGACTTACCAGGCACAACACCATGAAAAACAGTGTTGGATTGTTTAAGACTCTTATCAGTCAACCCCATCCGACGAAACGCCTCATAATAGAGGATGTTGATGCTACTTCCTCCGTCCATGAGCACCTTAGTGAACTTATATCCACCAACCTGAGGTGCCAACACCAAGGCTAAGTGAGCCGGATTATCAACGCGAGGAGGGTGATCTTCCCTACTCCACACAATAGGCTGTTCTGACCACCTCAAATAACATGGAATCACCGGCTCAACAGCATTGACAGCCCTCTTATGAAGCTTCTGGCCCCTCTTGCATAAACTAGTGGTAAATACATGGTACTGCCCACTATTCAACTGTTTTGGGTTACTTTGATACCCAAACTGTTGCTGCTATTGATGCTGATTTCTTTGGCCGGGTTGCTGATTATAGCCACCCTGGTTACCTGGATGGCCCTGGCCGTGAAAACCGCCTCCGCTTGAGTCGGCGCCCGGGCCATGAAAACCACCTCCACCTGAACAGCCGCCAGGTCCGTGGCTACCATCGAACATGTTGGAATTTTCAAATGCCTTCATGATCGTATAGTCCTTCCACAGATGGGTAGCTAACTTCTCCCGGGTGCCGTGTCTTGGACAAGGTTCATTTAGTAGTTGCTCGAGGGTGGGACCTGACCCGCCTGACCGAGGAGCTGGCCTACCCTTGCGCCGTTGGTTGCTGCCCTGTGTATTGGTGTTAGCCACAAACTCGTCAGCCTTACGTTTATTACCTCCTTGATTCACCGGGTTATGCTAGTGACCCTTGCCATTGTCGTTCTTCTTTCCCTTCCCAGTCTTTTCTTCATCAGACATGGGATCCTTGGTACTGCCAGAATCAACATATTTGACCAGGGCCGCCATCAACTGGCCCATGTCATTACAATCATGCTTGAGCCACCCCAGCTTCTGTTTCAAAGGTTCAAAACGGCAATTTTTCTCCAACATTAAGACTATAGAGCCGGCATCCATCTTATCGGATGAATGTATTATCTCCTTGACCCGGAGCACCCAATGGGTCATGGACTCACCTTCCTCTTGCTTACAATTAGTCAGGTCCACGATTGACATAGGTTGTTTACATGTGTCCTTGAAGTTCTGAATGAACCGGGCTTTTAACTTCGCCCATGAGCAGATGGAGTTGGCTGGCAACCCTTTCAACCAAGTGCGAGCCGTTCCATCCAACATCATAGTGAAATACTTAGCCATTGCTGCATCGCTGACCTCCAACAGCTCCATCGCCATCTCATAACTTTCAATCCATGCCCCAGGCTGCAAGTCGACCGTGTAATTAGGCACCTTATGAGGCACCTTAAAGTCTTTTGGCAAGCGCTAATTACGTATAGTCGGCACCAGGCAAGGGACACCTCTGTTCTTGTGGCCACTCCTGCCTCAACAGAGGTTGCTGGATAAATCGGAAAAGCCTGATGAGCTGCCTACTCAGCTGCCAGTTGAACCGCCCGCTCAGCCTCTTGACGGATTCTCTCCTGAACCGCCAAGTTAAGGGCTCCACCCTGCGACGGGTCATGCCTGCGCGGTTGGTTACGACGTTGAGCGTTGCTCGACATAACGGCTGAGTCCATATGCCTGATATAACTTGGGCTCCGGCTTGGGCGAGGGGTTGAATGGATTCTGTCTCGACTATAAGAGTACGCATCCTGTTGCGCCAGAGCCGTCCGAAGAAGTTCTCTCACCCTTGGTGTTTCAATTGATGTTGGGGAGTCGCCTTCCATCGGGAGAGCCGCCAAACGAGCCGACGCAGCAATGAGATTCTCCAAAGGGTTAGAAATGTGACCTGGTGGTATTGGTGTGTAATGAGGCGGAGCAGTATTCATACGGGGTGGCTCCATGGCCCGCGGTTGAACCGGCGCCCCAGCCCCGGGTGTCGTGATCCAGTTTGCCTCCGTAGGGTTATTTGGACCAGCCCCGGGTGTGTGGAAAAGGTTCCTAGGATCGTAAGTTAGAGGCAGACGTGACTGAGTTTTCTGGTGCCTTCTCCTCATGACCTCGTTTGACGCGTTCAGATCCACCGAGAGCCGGAAAGTGTCCTCTTGAAGCTGCTAAGCACGAGCATCCAAAGCCGTCCGTTCCACATCCATGCTGACCTCTTCTGCTGCTAAATTTTCCTTGGCCTGTGCCATCTCTTCGCGTAGCTATGCCACCTCCGCGTCATGTTGAGCCTTATCCACCGGCTCCACTACAGCAGTCAACAGAGCCGTTAACTTATCCATGAGGTCCATTAGCACCTGAGCCGAGGGGCGCCCAGGGTCTCCTGACCCGGCTGCTGCCGACCGGGTGGTTATTGCTGCCGCAGCCGTAGAGTTCTACCCGGGTTGAGTGCCAGCCATGAAAACTCCGGCTCGATTCGGCGGCCCAAAGAGGTCCAGAATACTGCTGCCATCAGAACAACCCCCAACCACGCCATCTTGTAGCTGATACAAAGAATCTGTCTTGCCTGAGAATGACTCACCGTCAGAATAGATGGCCGTCTCACCGCCATCCACTAATCCTTCAGAGAATTCACCTCCATGGATGCAACCCACGAAGGCATGCCTCACGACAGGTTGAGCCCAGGCGGATCTCGCGCGTTGAGCCATCTCGATGAGGTTGGTGCAGATGTCTGGCTCAGGGCCCGACTCGCCGAACCGGCCGATGAAGACATGGATTCCGCCAAAGGGGACCCGGTACCCGTACTCAATTGAGCCGACCTCGGGGCCCCAGCCTTCGTCGTTGATGTAGAGCTTGCCGCGATGACTCTTGGTCATCCGGCCCACAGCGTATCCCTTGTGCCCTTCGAAGTTGCCCTACAAGCACTCAAATCCATCGTGCTCTGGCCCCATGGTGGGCGCCAACTGTCGTGGAATTGTCACGGCAAATGTCCTAGCGAAAGGACTTAGTCGTAGGGCCATCGCAACTAGGAAGCTTAAAGGGGTTAATCGGGACAAAGGACACGAGAGGTTTATACTGGTTCGGCCCCTTACGATGAAGGTAAGGCGTAGTTCAGTTGATGTTTTATTGCTAGGTTTCGATGACCAAGGAGCGAATCCGCTAGCTTGGCTATCAATCTCTTTTTTCTTGTCCTAAGCCGCCGCCGGGTCGTCCCCTTATATACACGGGTTGACGCCTGGCAGCCTACAAAGTCCCGGCCGGCTCATAAAACATGTCCGGCTCGGTGACTTCTTTTATATGCCTTTCTTTACAAGTCTTTCTTTACATACGGCGGTTTACAATATTGGGCCTTAAGCCACCTATGGGCTTAGGCCTTCTACAAGTCTTAATAAACTATCGCCTTGAATATTACTGGGCTTCTTTTGTAACCTGCCATTGGGGTTGACCCGGCCCCTCCTAGGCGGGTCATACTTGGTAGCTAGATCCCTAACACTTTGTATCCCGAGGGCCACCCAAAGAGAATTGAGCAAGATTCTCAAAAAACCAATGTTGATGCACCTAGTTCTTCTAAGAAGAAAAAGAAAAATGATAGGACTTTGCATGCTTCTAGTGAACCTATGGTTGATACACATGAGAATCCCAATGATATTTCTATTTCTGATGCAGAAACACAATCTAGTAATGAACATGAACCTAGTGATAATGTTAATGATGATGTTCATGTTGATGCTCAACGTAGCAATGACAATGATGTAGAGATTGAACCAGCTATTGATCTTGATAACCCATAGTCAAGGAATCAATGTTATGATAAGAGAGACTTTGTTGCTAGGAAGCATGGTAAAGAAAGACAACCATGGGTTCAAAAACCCATGCCTTTTCCTCCTAAACCATCCAAGATAAAGGATGAAGAGGATTTTGAGCGCTTTGCTGAAATGATTAGACCTATCTTTTTGCGTATGCGTTTGACTGATATGCTTAAAATGAACCCTTATGGTAATTACATGAAGGATGTTGTTACTAATGAAAGAAAGATATCGGAAGCTGAAATTTCCACCATGCTTGCTAATTACACTTTTAAAGGTGGAATACCAAAGAAACTAGGAGATCCAGGAGTACTAACTATACCATGCTCCATTAATAGAAACTATGTTAAAACTGCTTTATGTGATCTCAGAGCCGGTGTTAGTGTTATGCCTCTCTCTTTATATCGTAGACTGGTTCTAAATAAGTTGACACCTACTAAAATAACTTTGCAAATGGCTGATAAATCAAGTGCTATACCTGTCGGTATTTGTGAGGATGTGCCTATTGTGGTTGCAAACGATACTATTTTAACGGACTTTGTTATTCTTGATATTCCCGAGGACGATAGTATGTCTATTATTCTTGGTAGACCCTTTTTGAATACTACAGGGGCTGTTATTGATTGCAACAAAGTCAATGCCACTTTTCATGTTAATGATAATGAGCATACGGTACACTTTTCGAGGAAACAATCTCAAGTCCACAGTATCAATTTTATCGGAAAAATTCCAACAATTACTATTGGAGGTTTTGAATTTCCTCTTCCTACTGTCAAGAAGAAATATGATATTCTTATTGTTGGGGATGTGCATATCCCCTTTGAGGTAACCTAGTGTTGTTCGAAAATTCTCTGGTTTCATGTTATTCGAAAAGAATTTGTTAATAAGACTTGATCAACCTTGTTAGTGGATTCCTTTTGATGAGCATGAGATGGATGAAGTTAGAAAGCACAACTCTTTGTACCCTCCTTTTACTTTCTGTTATTTAGATTAAATAAAGTAAAAATAGTATTTTCTGTCTATTTTCTGAATTATCCTTGCAATAAAAAATACCCCGAAAATAAAAGTTCTCCAAATGCCCTGAAAATTTAATATGATTTTTTCTAGAATATTTAAGCATATTTGGCACTGAGAACACACTAGGGGGCCTCACCATGTGCCCACGAGGGTGGATGGCGCGCGCCTGCCTCGTGGACCCCACATGGGCCCCCTCCACTTATTCTTGCACCCTCACACTTCGTCTTCCTCTAGAAAAAAATCATCCAGCCGCTCAAACCCGAGTTCTGTCTCATCTTGCTGCCATTTTCAATCTCCTTGCTCAAAGCTCCATTCACAAAACTGCTTTGGGGGATTGTTCTTCGGTATGTGACTCCTCCAATGGTCCAATTAGTTTTTGTTCTAATGATTTATTTATTGCAAATTTTTGCTGCTTAGGTGACCCTGTTCTTGAGCTTGCATGTCAAATTTATGTGGTCAAAAGTAGTTTTAATGCATAATATAGCCTCTATGCACTTGTAGGAGTAGTCGCTATCAATATTGGTTAGTTTGGTTCACCTTTATTTTTGAGTTACTAAACATTTCAGAAATTTTTCAGAGGAAGAAATATGTTTAGGAAAATGTTCCAAGCTGGTTCCTCAAGGAAGCAAGGACCCAGGCCCGCGATACGTGAGCCAGACTATGAACCACCAAGGGAAGCTCAAGTGCGGACAGATACGTCATAGTCTGGCCATTCACAATATAACTTGGGGGATATTGTTGCACATAGGTTGCATCTTAATAGTTTAACTGGAGACTTGTTTGGTGGAATTTATGCAACTCGTGTAGCTAATTTTCTTGAGATACTGATACATGAGAATGATATTGAATTGCCTCCTGCTTATCTAGATTATAATGCTATGGTTCGTCATCAGTTTGTTGAGAGGAACGATCAGTTCCTCCAGTACTGACTAATCTTTGACAGACGGCGCACCGTCCATGTTGCTCTCCCTGCTCCTGATTTCTTTGACTTTCGGACAAAAGGGAGATATGTTATGACCAGGGAGGAGGCGAACGAGTACGAGAGGAGGACGGAGGCAGCTCGCCTCCAAGCTGTAGCTCGTCAGGCAGTAGCTGCTACATCTCAGTGCGACCCCAGCTACAACTTTGGATTTCCACCAGGCCAGCCATGACCATAGACCAACTTAGGCCAAAAGCCTAAGCTTGGGGGAGTACGTATTTCTCACCGACATTATATTCATGTTCACACACTCATTCTAGTTGTCGTTGCTCATACTTTTTCATTGTAACATCCATGCTAGTTTAATTTCTTTTTAAGCCTTCTTCTTGTGTGTTTGAAAAACCTTTAGAAAAACCAAAAAAAAATCGTTGTAGATTTTAGCTAGTTTACTTTCCATGCTTAGTATTAATAATTAAAAGAAAACCAAAAAATATTTCTCATTCTTCTTTTGTTTGTTGGGAGCTTTTCCATGTAAATAGTTTTGTTTCTTTTGTTTTTCTTTGGGGGTCGAGAGGAGAAGACCATGATGAAAATGTTGAGTGGCTCTTATATGCATTATTGTTGATCTAACAAAGAGCCTATATTACGTTGTCTTCTCCCTTGAATTGAATGCTTGCAGATTCCAGCTTAGTCCAATGCACGCGCACTATTATTATTATCCACACTATTCGGTTATGCAAGTGAAAGCCAATAATGATGATATATGATGGACTGATTGAGATGAGAGAAGCTGGTCTGAACTCGACCTCTCTTGTTTTTCTAAATATGATTAGTTCATCGTTCTTGATTCAGCCTATTATGAATGAAACATGTTTGCAATGACAATTAGAGATTATAGTTGCTCATGCCATGCTTAATTTGCTAGGAGTTTATAATGGTTTACCTTGCGTGCCAACATGCTATTAAAATGGTTGTGGTGTGGTATGATAGGGTGGTATCCTCCTTTGAATGATTCGAGTGGCTTGACTTGGCACATGTTCACGCATGTAGTTGAAACAAAATCAACATAGCCTCCACGATATTTATGTTCATGGTGAATTATATCCTACTCATGCTTGCATTCAATGTTGATTAATTTTAATGCATGTTCATGACTGTTGTCGCTCTCTAGCTGGTCGCTTCCCAGTCTCTTTCTAGCCTTCACTTGTACTAAGCGGGAATACTGCTTGTGCATCCAACTCCATAAACCCCAAAAGTTATTCCATATGAGTCCACCATACCTCCCTATATGCGGTATCTACCTGCCGTTCCAAGTAAATTCGTATGTGCCAAACTCTAAACCTTCAAATGAAATTTTGTTTTGTATGCTCGAATAGCTTATATATCAACTAGGGTTGTCTATATCTTCCATGCTAGGTGGGTTATTCTCAGGAGGACTGGACTCCGCTCCTCACTCACGAGAAAATGGCTGGTAACCGGGATGCCCACTCCCATGCTCAAATCAAATCAAAATAATTACAAACAAAACTCCCCCAGGATTGTTGTTAGTTGGAGGCACCTGTTGTTTCGGACAAGCCATGGATTGATGTTTGTTGGTGGTAGGGGGAGTATAAACTTTACCATTCTGTTTGGGAACCGCTTATAATGTGTGTAGCATGGAAGATATCGAGATCTCTCGGTTGTTATGTTGACAATGAAAGTATACCACTCAAAATATTATTCATCTCTATTCCAAAATTGAGCTCTAGCACCTCTACAAATCCCTGCTTCCCTCTGCGAAGGGCCTATCTATTTACTTTTATGTTGAGTCATCATCCTCTTATTAAAAATCACCAGTTGGAGAGAACCACTGTCATTTGCATGTATTATTGTTAGTTTACATTGAGTATGACTGTGACTGGATCTCCTTTACCATGAATTACACTTTCCAGTCAGCCCTTGATCTACAGAGGTGCTCTGCATTTATGTTTTGCGGTCTCAGAAAGGGCTAGCGAGATACCATCTTTTTATATCATATTATGATAGTTTTGAGAAAGTGTTGTCATCTGAGATTTACTATTATTGCTCGCTAGTTGATTATGTCATTGATATGAGTAAACATGAGACCTAAATGTTATTGTGAATATGGTTAGTTCATAATCTTTGCTGAAAACTTGAATGCTGGCTTTACATATTTACAACAACAAGAGCAAACAGAGTTTGTAAATTTTTTCTTTATCACTTTTAGTTTGTCAACTGAATTGCTTGAGGACAAGAAAAGGTTAAAGCTTGTGGGAGTTGATATGTCTCCAACGTATCTACTTTTCCAAACACTTGTGCCCTTGTTTTGGACTCTAACTTGCACGATTTGAATGGAACTAACCCAGACTGACGTTATTTTCAGCAGAATTGCCATGGTGTTATTTTTGTGCAGAAATAAAAGTTCTCGGAATGACCTGAAAATCAAAGGAGAATATTTTTGGAATATATAAAAAATAATGGCAAAAGAATCAAGGCTAGGGGGCCCACACCCTCTCCACAAGGGTGGGCGCGCGCCTACCCCCTGGGCGCGCCACTGCCTCGTGGGCCCCCCTGGAGCTCCACCGACCTCAGCTCCAACTCCATATATTCACATTCGGGGAGAAAAAATCAAAGAGAAGGATTTGTCAGCATTCCGGGAACGGGGGTCCCCAGACTTGCCTGCCTGCGGCCTGCGGCGTGGCTCAAAGGGGGGCCCAACGCGACCCATCTTCACCAACACAAACCCAAGACCCTCGCGAGGGGCCAAGCCTCGCGGGGCGGACGACATGGAGCTTCCTCTGGCGCGGCCTCGTCAGGCTAGCTCACGAGGAGGCGGAGAGATCAAGGCGGGGTACCTCACGAGGTGCCCGTGACGCAAGCCATGACGACCGGTGGCGCCAGGCGGGTGCCAGCCCGCGCAGTGTCCTCCCTTCCTCTTTGGTGCAAAGGGGGCAAGCGCAGCCGCGGAGTACCGAGGCATTAGGCAAAGGTTGCCATTTCGATGAAACGAGACCAAGACCAGGAGGACTATGAGATGGAGGTCACCGTGGAGCCCAAGACGGCGTCATCACCAAAGCTTTGCGCAGGCGAAGACTACTTTTGTCAGGATAGCTGATACTAGCTGTCCCCCTTCAAATTAGCCCGCCATTGTTGGCATCCTTCCCGCTCGATTTTTGGGAAGAGGACCAGGGCCTCTATAAATAGGACCAGCCACTCACAGAGCAAAGGGGGCCTGGGGGTTGGAAGGATAGAGAAGATCAGAAAGAGAGAGAGAGAGAGAGAAAGGTGACTGAGCTCCTCCCAGTAGTTCATCGCCCCAGCCAAGAACAGACCCTCGCGAGGCTGTTCTTCCTTGTATTGTTCATCATCATCAGCCCAAGTGGCAATCCACCACACCACACACTGGAGTAGGGTATTACACCACAATGGTGGCCCGAACTAGTATAAACCCTGCGTCTCTTGTGTTGTTCTTTCCTTAGTTTAGATCCTAGCAAGGCGGAGGAGTGCAGGTAGGTAGGAGGCGAAATCTCTGTGCGCACCCAAGTGTTCGAACCTCAAGGGTCTGCCAGAACCCGAAATCCGACATTTGGCGCGCCAGGTATGGGTGCGCCGGAATCCACCTTCTACCGCTTCGCGCCCCATCGCATCGTCATCACCATGTCCGGCGACCAGGCGGGCAACCCAGATCCGTGGGCGGCGTGGCCCGCCCGCGCAGAGCCGCTTGCCTCGGGCGACCCCGTGCCCCAAGCAGCTCGTGGTCCGTAAGGCGCTGCGGGCCGCGGGCGACGCGGACAGGCTCCGACAGCTCTCACACCGCGGCCGGCGCGGTCAGCAGCAAGGGCCTCCAATCACGCCGCGACCACGACACCGTACACCCGCTGGGAGCAGGCGAACTCGAGGGCCGCGCTCACAGTGACCCGAGAGCTGCTGCAGTCCAGGCTGCTGGAGGGCGGCCACGACGTGCTGCTAGAGCGAGTGGCAGAGCTCCTGGGCTTCGCCGCCTCGGGGGCTCACCCCTTCTCCACCCAGCTCCCATCTCAGGACCAGGGCGGCCCGCGCAGGGGCTCTGCCCCCGCTCCCAGTCCGCGAACAAGGACTCGACGCGACCCGCGACCCCAGTGGACAGCCGCACTACCGCCCCATGGTGGGTGCGTCAAGAAAGACCGCGTGGCATGCGGGGCATTACGGCGTGGCATTCGGGATGACGGCGCCGGAGGAATACGTGCCCCTCATGATGGACCGAAGACACCCACACGAGAGCGAACAAGGCTCGCTCCTCAGCCCAAGCTGGGGGGACGAGGCGCCAGAAGCTGAGCCTTTCCGGGAGCCCCGAGACGGTCCTAGTGGCCACGATGGCACCAACGATTGTCGGGTACCGCTAATTTTTCAGGAGCAGGCATACGCTAACCATGGATCGCAGGAGGTGCAGGTCGCCACAGCGAGCAGCTGCCCTGCTCCCACAGTCTCCTGCCCCTCGGGAGGAGGGCGCAGGGGGCAGCAGGAGAGGGGCCGGGATCCGACATCACCACCGCGGCGTTCGGAGCAAGGTGCTTTTAGGAGGTAGGCCCTTCGCTGCGGAGGTGCCTCAGGGCCTGCCCCTGGCAGAGGACCCGTGGTCGTCGGGGGAACCGCTGGCGACCGCTCTACCCCATCGGTGGCGTCCTGGTTTCCGGTCGTCGTTGATGGCACTAGAGTGTGGCGCAAGGCGGGGCCCTCATCTGGCGATATGAAGCAAGGCCAGTACCTGTGAAGAAGGCCCAGTGCCTGTGAAGCTCCCCGCCCCGTGACACTCTCACGTAATAATGAGTGGGGCTGTACACGCCCAGGAGTCTCAGGGGTGCCGGCCTCAGGCCCTGGGGCTCCCTCCCACGCCCAGTGGCAGCACTTACCTCTGCGCTGGTGAGAAGACGTCCAAGACTAGACTAGGTGCCGGACGTGGCCTTTTGTTTGCTTTCGTCGCTTTTCCCTTTGGTTGCCGCTTTCCCCCGCTGGATTCAAGTTGGATTCGAATTTGAGATTTGCGTGTGTTCGGGGAAGGGGTGCTTAGTCTCGTTCGAGCAATTTCTCGCGTTTTGGTTACCGCATCGCCTCAGCTTCCTCCCCTCGCGAGCCCCTCGCGAGCCGGGTCAGGCCTAGCTTGCGCGCAGCCCAGACTGCCGCCGACGTGACCTCTCAGGAGGGTGTTTTACTGCAGATCCTACGAACCCAATCAGGGAACACTTGAAACACCACAACCCCCCGTGGGCTGCCTCAGGGCCAGCACGGGACAAAGGTAAACTATCCGACCAGCGCGTCGCTTGGGCCAACCACTTGGCGCGGGCGCATGGGCAATGTAGCGTCTACTAATACGATGAACACAAGTTTTACATAAGGGGCTCCCCCTCCAAAATGCTCTCACTGCAATCAGGCCAAAACCCGAGTTCTATTCATGCAGGGTAAGGAAGTAGGAGCGATGCACAATCAGTCGGATGAATCCCCCAATGTGTTCTCAAGAGCACCACCCGAGCCGTTGCTAGCGTCGTTGAACTCGCCATCGCTGTCTGCGTCACCACCAGTGGTGTCAGGGCCGTTCATCACGCCGCCCTCGTCGGCCACCATGATCGCGTCGTCATTGTCTGAAGCGAAGGCCCTGATAAGAGCATCCACATTATCCTCCACCCAGTGCGCTAGGTCGCCTCGGACGGCCTGGGGGACTGGGGCGATGGCGGCATCAAAATCGAAGTGGGGATCCATGTTCTGGAGGTGGCTGAAGACACGAGAAAAGGCGCGCCCAAGCAGGCCGTAGCTCCTCTCCTCCACCAACCTATCAGCCCTGACCGACCGCGCCTCCAGCTGCGTCACCACGTCAGTGAAGAACTGAAGATTGGCAGCATAGTTGACTGCGTGCGGCTCGCGAACAGCCGCCTCGCAGATGTTGCCCAAGGCTGTGTTGGCTCTCTCCCGGAGCGTGGCAAACATGGGGCCGTGCTCATGCTCCAGGATCCGCTGCTGACGGATCTCGTCTGTGTTCTGGCCGGAGACGACATCAGCCTCCTCCACCCGCTGGCGGAGAAGGAGCACCTCGGCCTAGGAAGCGGTTAACTCACCTTGAGCCACCTCAAGAGCGGCCCGGAAAGCGTCGCCCGCCGCGTCGCCTCCTCCAGCTTGGCCCTCAAGGAAGCAGTCCTGCCTTCAGCTTCGGCCTGGATCAACCCAAGCTTCTCGTCGAACTTGTGCTCGAGGTTCAAATGCGCCATCGGCACTCGACGTTCGACCTCCTCCAGGACGCGGGCTTCCCGTGCGGCAACATCATCCTCTGCCTGCGTCACCAAGCGCTCCCTCGTCTCCAGACACTCGTACTCACGGGTGCGTTCGGCGGCTTCCAGCATCAGCGCCTCCTCACGCTTCTGGAGCTCTGCTGAGTCGCCGGAGGCCACCTTCATCTACGCGAGAGCTGCCTCGCGCAGCTCCACCCGCTTCTCCAGTGAGTGGCACCAGGCCAGGAGCTCCCGAGCCCGCTCCTCCGCTGCCGTTCGCCGCCGGTTAGCTTCCCGAGCATCCTCAGCGGCCCAAGATCGGGCCTCCATAGAGGCCACCAGTGACGCCTTGGCCTCTGCATCGTCAAGATCGCGCTGACGGCGCGCAAGGGCGATGGTGCCCTCCAGCTCGCGCCTCTCTGTAGCCAGGTGCAGGCCCTCGGCCTCAAGGCGGACGTCTTCATCGGCAAGCTCCTCTCCAAGCAGGCTTACTGCGTCAGCCGCCCTTCGAAGGAATCCTTGGCGGAGAGCGCGACGCTCCTGAGCACCCTCGAGCACGTCCTCCACACCATCATCTGCCCCAAGCAAGCACCAGGGGCCGCGAGCCAGCACTCCCCCTCCGGGCTGGGGGCTGGGGGCTGGCACCCTCGCGATGACCGGGCACGCCGCGTCAGAAGCCCGGTCACGGGCCAAGCCGTCCCCAGGTGAAGAGCGCAGGAAGCGCCTCAGCCAATCGCAGTCCACGACCAGGCGAGAAGCCCACGGCAGGCTGGCTATGCCACGAGAAGGCCCGCGAAGGATCGCGAGGTGAGCGGGGCCACGATACGTCGCGGGACGGTTCGCCTCGTCAGTCGCCCTCACCACAAGGGCTCCACTGCTTGGAGCGCTTGAGGACGGTGGAGGGGGCGAAGCCAAGGGGGACGGCTCCTCAGCCATCTCCGCAAGCTCGGCTGGAAGGGGCCTGCGGAGCAAGAGTCAGTAAGAGCAACAGAAGGATCGGAAGCTAGGAAAGGAGAAGGCTTACTCATCAGTGGCGAAGTACTTCCTACGCTTCAGCAGGCGACAAGGGTAATCGTCGCCCACGGCCTCCCATCTCTTCCGGAGGGCCTGAAAGTCCACGCGGAAGCGGCCTAAGAGTCGGGCGCAGGGATCAACCTGCGGCGAAGATGGAGCGTCAAGGTGATCTGCGTCAGGGGCGCCTGCCTGGCGTGCGTCGCCAATCGCCTCGCTAAGAGAAGCCGTCGGAGCCTCGGTGGCCTCGGTCGAAGGCGCAGAGGGCAGCTGCTTGTCACCCTCATCCTCGGTGGCACGGGCCTCTATAACTGCTTCCTCGCGAGCCTCGCCCGGCGCTGTCACCCCTCCGGGAGCCCTCTTGGCCTCTGGCGCCTCGTGCCTCCCTGCTCCGCCACTTGAGGAAGAGTCTCCTGGGCCGACTGGAAGGGCAGTCACCACCACTGGTGATAGAGGCAAAGGTGTCCCGTCTTTCGATGAGATGATGGATATCGCTTTGGTGGCAGTCGACTTTGACGATCCGACTACGAACGTGCGAGGACGTCGCGCCTTAGCAATCGCTAAACCAACTCCAAGAGGTTATTGACCACGCCGGAGCACGATCAACCTGACCACGAGGGTCTGTTTCCTGCGAGCAAACGAATAACAAGCAAGAAACTAAGATTGCAATCTGGATATTGCGAATATAAGATGAAAGCTTTATTGATCAAGGTGGGGTTCTGTGACGCCTTTGTCTGGTCGTTGAACACAAACGAAGTACGCGAAGTTGCAGCTATGGCGAACTTTTAACGCAAACAAAACCCGAAGTCTAAACAATGCCGTAAGGGCTGTATATATGGAGGAAGAGGGGGGGGGGAATTTCGTGGCCCTTGGTGGAGGGGTCCAAAATCAACCCTATCTCTTGTTTCCCCACACATATGTACTCTAAAAATAGCCTATACTTATGTATTTCGAAATTACATGGGCCTGGCCCAATAATAAGGTGACGCAGCACCTAAAATAGCCTCGGGACGAAATTTATGAAGTGGCATCTTGTATATTTCGTCCAAGGCTTCATGCACCCATTATGGTGGCTTCAAAGTCCTGAAATCATCACTTGTAACTCCGTTCTTGTTCCCCTTGCGCATGCCATCATCTCCATGCTTGTTCTTGCTCCAATGTTCATCCTTCTCCAAGCTAGGCCCTTCATTTGTAAGCAAAACAAATATATCCAATTTAGGCAACATCATATTCTCATGAACATTAGAATCATTACCAATAAATGAATGTACCTGGTAATTTAGTTGGCGTGCACGAGCTCTAGTAATTGGTCCAGTATGTATAGCAGCAGGGGCTGTGGGTGTAACAATTGTATTGATGTCCTCATCATCCTCCCCTTCTTGAAATGAAGTCGTCCTCGACGGAAGTTCATCTTCCTCACCCAAATAAGGCTTCAAATCTGCAATGTTAAAAGTGGGACTAACCCCAAAATCTGCAGGCAGCTCAAATTTATATGCATTATCATTTATTTTCTCTAACACCTTAAAGGGACCATCAGCACGTGGCCTTAACTTTGATTTGCGCAAATCAGGAAATCTATCCTTACGCAAATGTAACCAAACAAGATCTCCAGGTGCAAACACAACATGTTTTCTACCCTTATCTCCAGGAAGTTTATATTTAGCATTCATACGCTCAATGTTTTCCTTAGTTAACTCATGCATTTTTAAAATCAATTCAGCACGTTGTTTAGCATCAAAATTAACCTTCTCCGAAGATGGAAGAGGCAACAAATCAATAGGTGCACGAGGTAGGAAACCATACACAACTTCAAAAGGGCACATCTTAGTAGTAGAATGCAATGAACGATTATAAGCAAATTCAATATGAGGCAAGCATTCCTCCCACATTTTCTTATTATTCTTCAAAACAGCCCTAAGCATAGTAGACAACGTTCTATTGACTACTTCAGTTTGTCCATCAGTTTTGGGGTGACAAGTAGTACTAAAAAATAGTTTAGTCCCCAACTTAGCCCATAAACATCTCCAAAAGTGGCTAAGAAATTTAGTATCACGATCTAAAACAATAGTATTTGGCACACCATGCAAGCGAATAATTTCACGAAAGAACAAATCAGCAACATTAACAGCATCATCGCTTTTATGACATGGTATAAAGTGTGCCATTTTCGAGAATCTATCCACGACAACAAATATGCTATCCCTCCCCTTCTTTGTTCGAGGTAAACCTAAAACAAAGTCCATAGATATATCCTCCCAAGGAACACTAGGTACAGGCAAAGGCATATATAAACCATGAGGATTGAGTCGTGACTTAGCTTTTTGACATGTAGTGCAGCGAGCAATAAAATGCTCAACATCCCGTCTCATCTTTGGCCAAAAGAAATGTGTAGCAAGTACGTCCTCCGTCTTCTTCACGCCAAAGTGTCCCATTAATCCTCCTCCATGCGCCTCCTGCAACAACAAAAGACGAACGGAGCTAGCTGGAATGCATAGCTTGTTAGCACGAAACACAAATCCATCGTTAACGATGAACTTGTTCCACATTCTTCCTTCTTTACAATTCTGCATTACATCTTTAAAATCGGCATCATGCACATATTGATCTTTGATGGTCTCCAAACCAAATATTTTGAAGTCAAGTTGTGAAAGCATAGTATAGCGGCGAGACAATGCATCAGCAATAACATTTTCTTTTCCCTTCTTGTGTTTAATGACATAAGGAAAAGTCTCAATGAATTCAACCCATTTAGCATGTCTACGATTCAGTTTAGCTTGACTTTGAATATGTTTCAAAGATTCATGATCAGAATGTATAACAAATTCTTTGGGCCATAAATAATGTTGCCATGTTTCTAAAGTCCGAACAAGAGCATATAATTCTTTATCATAAGTAGAATAATTCAGACTAGGCCCACTCAATTTTTCAGAAAAGTATGCAACAGGTTTGCCATCTTGTAATAACACACCGCCTAATCCAATTCCACTAACATCACATTCAAGCTCAAAAGTCTTATTAAAATCAGGAAGTGGGAGTAAAGGAGCATGTGTCAACTTATCTTTCAATACCGAGAAGGCTTCTTCCTGTGCGGTACCCCAAAGAAAAGGCACATCTTTCTTTGTAAGCTCATTGAGAGGTGCAGCAATGGTGCTGAAATCTCTCACAAAACTCCTATAGAATCCAGCGAGGCCAAGAAAACTCCTCACTTGTGTGACCATTTTGGGCTGCGGCCAACTCTCAATAGCTTCAATCTTGGCTTTATCAACTTCAATTCCCTGTGGAGTAACAACATAGCTAAGAAAAGATACTCGGTCGGTGCAAAAGGTGCACTTCCCAAGGTTACCAAACAAACGTGCATCACGTAGAGCAATAAAAACAGCACGTAAATGTTCCAAATGTTCTTCCAAAGATCTGCTATAAATCAATATGTCATCAAAGTAAACTACCACAAATCGTCCAATGAAAGAACGTAAAACTTTGTTCATTAATCTCATGAAAGTACTAGGTGCATTAGTTAACCCAAAAGGCATGACTAACCACTCATATAATCCAAACTTAGTTCTAAATGCTGTTTTCCATTCATCTCCCAATTTCATACGAATTTGATGGTATCCACTATGCAAATCAACTTTGGAGAATATTGTAGAGCCACTCAATTCATGAAGCATATCATCGAGCCTAGGAATAGGATGACGATAACGAATAGTAATATTATTAATGCCTCTACAATCAACACACATACATGATGTACCATCCTTTTTCGGCACTAGAATAATAGGAACAGCACAAGGACTAAGGGATTCGCGTATATAACCTTTGTCAAGAAACTCTTGTACTTGACGCATAATCTCCTTCGTCTCCTCTGGATTGGTATGGTATGGTGCACGGTTTGGCAGTGAAGCACCGGGAATTAAGTCAATCTGATGCTCAATCCCTCGAATAGGCGGTAATCCCAGTGGCACGTCTTGTGGAAAGACGTCAGCGAACTCCTGTAAAATGTTAGTGACATCAGGAGGCAAAGAGGAAGGCACGTCCTCGAATGAAAATAATGCCTCTTTGCACACAAAAGCATAGCAAACAGATTTGCTGAAATCTAGCTCATCAATATCAGATTTGGTGGCAAATAAACATGCACTTTTCAATTTAATTTCAGAAGCAACACTAGATGTTTTATTATTAGGCTTCATTTGTTGCTCAAATTCTTTTTCCACAATCTGATTTTCACTCTTATTCTTCTCCTGTTTTGCTTTATTAGCTCTATTAATATCATCTTTCAAAATGGAATCAGGAGTCATAGGAAGCAAAGTAATATTTTTATCCTTATGAACAAGAGTATAGTGATTGTTTCTACCATGGTGTACAGAGTTTTTATCAAATTGCCATGGTCTACCAAGTAATAAGGAACATGCTTGCATAGGTACCACATCACAATCAACATAATCAGCATATGTAGAGATACTAAAATGCACACGAACAGTACGTGTTACCTTAACCTTGCCGCTGTTGTTGAACCATTGGATGTAGTAAGGATGTGGATGTGGTCTTGTGGTGAGAGAAAGCTTCTCCACCATCTCCATGCTAGCCAAGTTGTTGCAGCTCCCTCCGTCTATTATGACGCACACAGAACGTTCCTTCACAACTCCCTTGGTATGGAACAAATTGTGCCTCTGATTTTGCTCAGCTTGTGTGACCTGCACACTCAAAACACGTTGAGCAACTAAACATTCATACCTGCCAGCGTCTTCAGGATCCATGTATTGCGTCTCATGATCAGAATCATCTCCATCATGTTCTTCACGTGTAATAAGAGCCAAAGTCTCCTCATCATAGTCACTAGCGGACTCATATCCACCATCTGCGGTAGCAATCATCACACGCGGAGATTTGCATTCTCTCGCATAATGACCTCCTCCCTTACAACGATGACAAATAATATCACTTGTGTGCCCTGTTGATGCCATGGAAGAAGAAGAACTCTGTGCAGGCCCAGCAGGTGCGCTCTTGGCAGATAATGGTGGTTGTGCCTGTTTTCTTGTATCACGACTGGAGGAGGCACCTGATTGAGGTGCTGGTGCAGTTGAAGTAGAAGATGCACGCGGTGTCCATGATGAAGGTCGGCCTGCAGAAAAGTTAGATCGCGCCAATGCTTGTCGATCCTGCACTTCACGTTCAGCTTTACAAGCAAGATGGAATAAACGAGTGATATTAGTATACTCCTTATAGTCTAGAATGGTCTGAATCTCTCTATTTAATCCACCCATAAAACGTGCAAGCATAGCTTCATTCTCCTCAACAATACCACATCTAATCATGCCAGTTTGTAATTCCTGATAATATTCTTCTACAGAATTTTTCCCTTGTCTTAAGCGCTGCAATTTTTGAAGCAATTCACGTTGATAATATGGTGGAACCCAACGCGTACGCATAGCAGTTTTCAAAGCAGCCCAAGTAGTTGGAATAGGATATAATCTACAATGTTCAGACCACCATACACATGCAAAACTAGTGAAAGCACAAACCGCAGCAGCAACCCGTCTCTCCTCGGGATATTGTAAACATGTAAAACGTTGTTCAGTTTCTAACTCCCAAGTAAGATATATATCAAGAACATATCTACCCTCAAATGGTGGAATATTCAATTTCAGTTTAGGAATATGCACATCATCTCGTACCTGAGGTGGTGGTGCAGGCCTACCATTACGAATATATACCTAAGGTCGACCTGCTGGTGGTGGTGCTGGTGGGTGCACGTAGTTCTGATTTTGATCAACCTCATCCTCATAATCGCCCGCATACTCATCATCCTCCTGGGTACCAGCAGCAGCAGTAGCAGGAGCCAAAGAAGCATCAATAACAGGAACAGCAGCACCAGATGTTTGGCCATCCTCAATAGGAACACGCTTCGCTCGTCCATACTGATTCGGAAGGATGCGTTGTTGTTGGTGTTGCAGAGGTGCGATAGGTACAGCCGGCGGTGATGGTGGTAAACGCGCGAGCAATTCATTAAACTTGCTATCAAGCTTTGTTTCGAACGTCTTCTCCATGCCATCTATCGTCTCCATGGCCTCGTCAAATCTGTTTAGCACATCTTGCACCTGTCCACTCATCATTTGCTGAAATTTATCATGTAGCTGTTTGTTCGTCAGGTTCTCCCAATCAGTCTCATCGGCTCGTGATCCTACCATGGTTAGCAGCAAATAGAAACACACAAGAATATGATCCTACAGACTACTAAGAAGTGGTGGTGGTGTATCACAAACCCGTCAAGCAAAACTCAAATTCTTACCAGTTTCTTACCCAGCAGCAGGCGGTGATCGGCAACCGTTGTAGTCAAAACTCTCAAAGCTTGGATAGAGCAATTACCAGGGAGAGTCAAACGCACGACGTAGATGTATGTGGAGCTGGGAAGGCTTATAATATGGTAGCAAAAAGGGTCAGCAATAATCAATTCAGAGATGCAAAGTTGAATAACCGCTCAACGACGGTACTGTGCTGGTCCTAGGCTAGACCGTGCTAGAGACGCGAGCCTAGAACACTAACAAAATCACGGCGCTGCACGTAAACAAGGAAAAAGCACACTCTGGATTTTTTTTTCGCTGTTTTTTTTGCGCTCTTTTTTTTGCGCTGCTTTTTTTTGCGGAAAATCACTATAATGGCGAGTGTCTCAAAACTCTTCCTAGGTCAAACTGACAGGATGGGCACGAAATTTTTTCGACCAAATTTTTTTTTTCGTTTTTTTGACTGCCCGGACCCAAAAACTGGAAACGGGTCAAAAAAAAACTTCCTATAATGGCACCTGTCTCAAAACACTCAGAAACACCTAAAAATAGGATAGCCAGAATTTTTTTCGAAAAATGCGTTTTCGAAAAATTTTGGGCCTAAACGGAGGGTGGTTTTCGGACTCTTTTTTTTTCCGAAACCTACTCCGGCAAGGAAACACGAATCAGAATCTAGATGGATCTCAAAAACACACCTAATATGCAAGGAACTCGGATTGGTGGTGGATATATGGTGGTGGTATATGGCAGCGGTGGTGGTATATGGCAGCGGTGGTAATATATGGATACGAATCGGTGGTGGTATATGGATACGGATTGGTGGTGGTATATGGATACGGATTCAGAGCAGTGGTGGTAGGTGACAGGGGCGATGATGATGGTGCGGTGGCGGCGTGACAACTTATGACCAGAACTCGAAACTCTAAAAGACTAACGCTAAGACCAGCAACTAGACACGAGATGCAACCGCAAATTCAACAAAGCAAAACCCTAAAAAGATTATGCAAAGGCTCAGATTGGTTCGGATATGATGAACTAACCCTAATTTTTTTTGGCTTTTTCGTGGACTGTAGGTATGAAGAACAGACTCGATCTAAACTACGAAAAACTGTAAAATCTCACCGAGCAACCTGGAAATCTGATAACACTTGATAGAGGCAAAGGTGTCCCGTCTTTCGATGAGATGATGGATATCGCTTTGGTGGCAGTCGACTTTGACGATCCGACTACGAATGTGCGAGGACGTCGCACCTTAGCAATCGCTAAACCAACTCCGAGAGGTTATTGACCACGCCGGAGCACGATCAACCTGACCACGAGGGTCTGTTTCCTGCGAGCAAACAAAGAACAAGCAAGAAACTGAGATTGCAATCTGGATATTGCGAATATAAGATGAAAGCTTTATTGATCAAGGTGGGGTTCTGTGACGCCTTTGTCTGGTCGTTGAACACAAACGAAGTACGCGAAGTTGCAGCTATGGCGAACTTTTAATCTAAACAAAACCCGAAGTCTAAACGATGCCCTAAGGGCTGTATATATGGAGGAAGAGGGGGGGGATTTCGTGGCCCTTGGTGGAGGGGTCCGAAATCAACCCTATCTCTTGTTTCCCCACACATATGTACTCTAAAAATAGCCTATACTTATGTATTTCGAAATTACATGGGCCTGGCCCAATAATAAGGTGACGCAGCACCTAAAATAGCCTCGGGACAAAATTTATGAAGTGGCATCTTGTATATTTCGTCCAAGGCTTCATGCACCCATTATGGTGGCTTCAAAGTCCTGAAATCATCACTTGTAACTCTGTTCTTGTTCCCCTTGCGCATGCCATCATCTCCATGCTTGTTCTTGCTCCAATGTTCATCCTTCTCCAAGCTAGGCCCTTCATTTGTAAGCAAAACAAATGTATCCAATTTAGGCAGCATCCTATTCTCATGAACATTAGAATCATTACCAAGAAACGAAAGTACCTGGTAATTTAGTTGGCGTGCACGAGCTCTAGTAATTGGTCCAGTATGTATAGCAGCAGGGGCTGTGGGTGTAATAATTGTATTGATGTCCTCATCAACTGGGTTCTCACAAGGCCCCTAAAGGCCGGCGGGGCGTGGCCCCCACTGATCGAAGATAGGCATCTGCCTAACAAAATCGCCCCCGCTCTGGCAGAGGTACAGCAAGGCCCCTCCCTACTGAATACTGCCAGGGTTGGGGTCCCCCGTCAGGGTCAAGAGCGCCGTCCTCAGCACTTCAGGCGTCAGCTCCTCTTCCTGGAGCCTCATACGATCATTGCGCCCGCTGAAGGCCCACATTTGGCGGGAGTGGTGCTGGAGAGGAGCGACACGGCGTAGCAGGAACTCCTTCACCACCTTGGGCGCTGTCACGCTAAGCGACCTCAAGAACACGAAGCGGTGCCAGACGAAGACGAGCCGGGGGCTCTCAAGCGTCTCTTGGCCCCCGCCCGAATTGGGGACAGCAGGCGAAGTTGGCTCCGACAGCAGGGGGCTGGGCACCCCAGCATCCACATACAGCCACCACTCGCCGAACCTAGACACGGGCGGAGGGAGCTTGAAGTCGATCCCAGAGGTCACCATCTCAGGCGCGGCAACGAAGCTCACACACGCCCAACATTGGGTAGGGTCAACAAGGCGCAGCGAGAAGAAGTGGCGCAGCAAGGCAACCGAAGGAAGGATGCCCATCATAGCCTCGCAAACAAAGGCGAAGACCAAAAGTAGAGTGATGGATTCAGGACCCAGATGCATCATGTGGATCTGATAATGGGAGAGCACGACATTGAAGAAATCAGAAAAGGGAGGAACCAGACCCGCCCACAGGGCGTCGGCAAAATACGGGACCTTGGTGGCTATCCTGCCAATGGAGAAGTGGGACGCGGGCCAGGCCGTCGTCCTCCCGCATTCATTGAAGATGGTGGCCAGAGCCAAGCTGACCTTGCCCAAGCCCTCGGCGGGGGCCGCCAACGGCGGCGGGCAAGGCGGAGACATGGGTTTCTCCCCTCTTCCCTTCTTCGTCGGAGCCATGGCGATGGGAAGGGGGGGGGGAAGGTTCAAGATTGAGTTGAAAACAGAAACCAGAGTTCGAGCTGAGGAAGGATAGAGGGCGCTCGAGCAACCAAACAGGGGAACGGCTGTGTACGACTACGGGTCCGCCTAGCATGGCGCAAAATAAGGAGGGCGTGGGGGAACAGTGCCACCCACGTCCAATCAACCACCACGCGGCGCCCAAGGCCGCAGGCTGTTAGGGCCCGCGGTGCTTCGCTCTTGCCCTTCCGCCTCCCTGAACGGCCAAGTCCGGGCGCGCCTTGGGCCTGGGGGCTATTGTCGGCATTCTGGGAACGGGGGTCCCCAGACTTGCCTGCCTGCGGCCTGCGGCATGGCTCAAAGGGGGGCCCAGCGCGGCCTATCTTCACCAACACAAACCCAAGACCCTCGAGAGGGGCCAAGCCTCACGGGGCGGACGATGTGGAGCTTCCTCAGGCGCGGCCTCGTCAGGCTGACTCACGAGGAGGCGGAGATATCAAGGTGGGGTACCTCACGAGGTGCCCGTGACGCAAGCCATGACGACCGGGGGCGCCAGGCGGGTGCCAGCCCGCGCAGTGTCCTCCCTTTCTCTTTGGTGCAAAGGGGACAAGCGCAGCCGCGGAGTACCGAGGCATGAGGAAAAGGTTGCCATTTCGGTGCAACGAGACCAAGACCAGGAGGACTACGAGACGGAGGTCACCGTGGAGCCCAAGACGGCGTCATCACCAGAGCTTTGCGCAGGCGAAGACTACTTTTGTCAGGATAGCTGATACTAGTTGTCCCCCTTCAAATTAGCCCGCCATTGTTGGCTTCCTTCCCGCTCGATATTTGGGAAGAGGACCAGGGCCTCTATAAATAGGACCAGCCACCCACAGAGCAAAGGGGGCCGGGGGGTTGGAAGGATAGAGAAGATCAGAAAGAGAGAGAGAGAGAGAGAGAGAGAGAGAGAGAGAGAGAGAGAAAGGTGACTAAGCTCCTCCCAGTATTTCATCGCCCCAGCCAAGAACAGACCCTCGCGAGGCTGTTCTTCCTTGTATTGTTCATCATCATCAGCCCAAGAGGCAATCCACCACACCACACTCGAGTAGGGTATTACACCACAACGGTGGCCCGAACTAGTATAAACCCTGCGTCTCTTGTGTTGTTCTTTCCTTAGTTTAGATCCTAGCAAGGCGGAGGAGTGCAGGTAGGTAGGAGGCGAAATCTCCGCGCGCACCCCAGTGTTCGAACCTCAAGGGTCTGCCGGAACCCGAAATCCGACAAGATTCGTTGCGTTTTATGATACGGAGCCGCCGCCAAGCCCTAATCTCTCTCGGGAGGGCTGATTTGCAGTCCGTTCGGGGCTCTGGAGAGGGGAATCCGTCGCCATCGTCATCATCAACCATCCTCCATCACCAATTTCATGATGCTCACCGCCGTGCGTGAGTAATTCCATCATAGTCTTGTTGGACGGTGATGGGTTGGATGAGATTTATCATGTAATCGAGTTAGTTTTGTTAGGGTTTGATCCCTAGTATCCATTATGTTCTGAGATTGATGTTGCTATGACTAGGCTATGCTTAATGCTTGTCACTAGGGCCCGAGTGTCATGATTTCAGATCTGAACCTATTATGTTTTCATGAATATATGTGAGTTCTTGATCCTATCTTGCAAGTCTATCGTCACCTATTATGTGTTATGATCCGTTAACCCCGAAGTGACAATAATCGGGATACTTACCGGTGATGACCATAGTTTGAGGAGTTCATGTATTCACTAAGTGTTAATGCTTTGGTCCGGTACTCTATTAAAAGGAGACCTTAATATCCCTTAGTTTCCAATAGGACCCCGCTGCCACGGGAGGGTAGGACAAAAGATGTCATGCAAGTTCTTTTCCATAAGCACGTATGACTATATTCGGAATACATGCCTACATTACATTGATGAACTGGAGCTAGTTCTGTGTCACCCTATGTTATAACTGTTGTGTGAGGAATCACAACCGACATAATTATCTATCACTGATCTAATGCCTACGAGCTTTTCACATATTGATCTTTGCTTATTTACTTTTCCGTTGCTACTATTACAATCACTACAAAACCAATACTGTTACTTTTGCCACCATTACGGTTACTTCCATACTACTTGGTACTAAATACTTTACTACAGAATTAAGTTTTCCAGGTGTGGTTGAATTGACAACTCAGTTGCTAATACTT
Source organism: Triticum aestivum (assembly GCF_018294505.1). Taxonomy (NCBI): domain Eukaryota; kingdom Viridiplantae; phylum Streptophyta; class Magnoliopsida; order Poales; family Poaceae; genus Triticum; species Triticum aestivum. The sequence goes on along the minus strand of NC_057812.1, from coordinate 356,322,810 downwards.
GAGAATATTCTTTGCCTCCCCTTGTGTCGAATCAATAAATTTGGGTTGAATACTCTACCCTTCGAAAACTGTTGCGATCCCCTATACTTGTGGGTTATCACACTACCAAATATGTCCAAATGTTCTAAAACGTGCTACACCTACTCAAATGGTTTAATATTACATATAGGCCAAGTGATGCATCATGGAGAACAAGTTAACTTGACCAAACCTTGCCAAAACAATTTATGTCCATTTCTATGGTTAGTAATAATTACATTGCCAAGTTTAAACAAATGAACTGAGAATTTGCAAGATAGTTCCAAATGAACCCAAGACCATTCCTACTAATTTTCAAGGACATTGGATTCCATTAGATGACCCAAGCCACAATCAAACACGTTCTGGCATAACTTTGGACTCACATGTTTGGCCCCTTCCACTTGTCTCCATGACCTGAGAATTTACCCACGGCCTCTCTTGGACCCCCTCTAACTCCTTTGAGATTCCCTGGTCGAGGCTCAATGCTGAAAGGCGGTAAAGCCCTATTTTCCTCCCTGGACAACAAGCTTTCTCTCTATCTCAGCCTCCTCTCTCCTCCCTGAGCCTTTCCGAGCATCCTAGGTCACTCCCTACTTTTCCCCAAGCCCCTATAGCTGCCACACACAAGTGGATGTGCGGGTGTGTGCAAAATCCATGGATGCCCAAGGACACGCTCTAGAGCGGGTGGCAGAGCAGGCGACCATCGACGCCACATCCTCTGACCACCTCGAGTCTTCCCCGGTCGCCAGTCGAGGTGCCTCAGGGTCCGCAACATGCCATTGCGCTAGCCCCCTCCTTCCCCTCTCTGTCCCGCCCGTGCAGCGCCTGCTCAGAGGCGCCGGATTCCGCCAATGCACATGCGATCTCATGGCTCCACCCGGAGCTTGCCCAGCTCTCTCCCTCCCTTCCCTACACCCAACATCACCCCCATGAACTCCGCATACCACCCCTAGCCTCCTCCCATGGCAACCACGACCATTCCCACGAGCACGCAGAGGCCATGTCCACGATGAGACGTGGCCTTGCCATAGATGGACGCCGCAGGCCTCCCTCTGGATCCCCTTCACTCTCTCTCCCTCCCAGCGACCCCCTCACGAACCCGCACCTCCTCTTGTACCCTCCATTTGCCACTGTGGCTGAAGAGCTGCCGGCTGCCTCCACCCAAATTCATGCCACCGAGGCCCCCTTCCCCTGACCTCTCAGTATCAGAGCATCTCCACCACCATAGTGGAGCTCTCCCATGCTCCTCCCCCTCCTTCCTGTGGCCGTGCCGTCGAGCTCTATCACCATCGTCGGCCTCGTCCGCCACGGCCAATGGTGCGCTCACATTCGACCGCCCTTGTGGTCATGGCACACCTCGGCGGATGCGTCGTGACCTCCTGAATGCGCCGGTGTGCTGGGCATCCCCGGAGGTAGCCGATGCCACACGTGAGAGTGCTGGTGCAGCTCAGCCTCACCTTTCCTGCCTCTGCTCTGTTTGATCTATAGGTAGGAGATAGTCTGAGAGCTGGGCCCCGTGCATTAGAGACCCGACGGGTGGGTCCCGTCCGTTTAATTGGAAATGGCTTCGGCCAGACCCGCTTCCCCCGCATGAAGCGGCACTTCCGCGAAGCCGCCTTTGGTGTCACCCCCTTTTGGCAACGTCCGAGCTACTAGGCCAGCCCAGTGGCACCCTACTGCTAAGCCTCGCCCAGTGCGCGCTTTCGCCGCCCCAGATCAATCCCATTTAGGTAAAAACCCTTCGCTTTTTCTTGTTTTGTAAGCTTATAAAATCTCCCAAATACTTATACGAGCTCCAAATTTGATGATTCAAAATCTTATGCTCTTCTAAATTCCCGATTTACCTCATGGTGCAGCATGCACATTTTTCCAAAAAAGTTCAATTCACACATATTTAAATAAACCCTATATTTCCATTTTTGAGCCCAACTTTAGACAATCACAAAGAGCCCATCGTTGATCGAAATGCCATGATTTAAATTTGTAGATGCATCTAAGTCCATAACTTAGTTTATGAACATTTTCCCTATGCTTTCTCTGCCACATCAAATATTGGTCCATTCCTTCATGCATGGACAACTTTGCAAATTCATAGGAAAATCATTTGAACTCCAAATCCAGTGAAACCAACACTTAGATGCTTCTAAAATTGTGCCTTCTTCAATGAGTGCCTTTGATCATTTTACAAAAATATGTTTGTGTAAACTTCTTGCAGATTCATTATCCCCTTGTTTCCCACCAAATTAAATGTCCAAAAATCCTCATTGATCCAAATCTAGTAGAACCACTTTGGTTATTTTTCATATAACCAGAGATGCCCTAGAGAAGTGGAATTCCTATTTCCACAACACTTTTATTTTCTGTGTTGTTGTGTAGCTTATTGTGATTGCTTTCGACGATAGTTGACGAAGTAGATGAAATGCATGGAGATGGACTAGAGGAGTTGAAGTCTCCGCTGAGCCAGGTAAGCCACCCTTTGACCATGATGCACACGTATTTTTGTTCATCGAATAAATTCCGTATGCATGATGATGATAGTGATGAAGAGTTTTCTATGCATTTTGCATTGATGCACGATCCGTTGACACTTGCATGATTCGTAGCTCTATTTGTGCTTAGAGATATGACGGTGAACGATAGTTGTTGATGCATGAACTTGCATAAGTTCCATGAACACCACTAATACGTCTCCATCTTATCTATATTTTTTATTGTTTAATGACAATATTCTATGACATTTATGTACCTTTGGCAATATTTCATATTATTTGTTTGGACATGTTGATCCAGTGCCTAGTGCCAGTTCCTGTTTGTTGCATATTTTTTGTTTCACAGAATATCCATATCAAACGAAGTCCAAACGCGATAAAACTTTACAAATACTTATATTGGTATATATATGATTTTAGGGAGGTGGAATCAACGCAAACGGAGGCCCACAACCACCACTACCCACCAGGGCGCCGCCTACACCCTTGGCGTGCAGTGTTGCCTAGTGGGCACCCCGTAAGTTAGTTGGGGCCCTTCTTTCACCACAAGAAAGATAATATATGGAATAAATCGTGTAAACATTTCAGCACAATCGGAGTTACGGATCTCCGAGAATTTAAGAACGGTGAAGGGCTGAAAAACAGGAACGCCACCATGGTAGGCATGGATCCAATTTAGGAGGGGCTCCTGCCCCTCCGCCTCCATGTTGGGCATGGATCAGAGGGGAAACCCTCCTCCCATCTAGGGGGAGGCCAGGGACGAAGAAGAAGGATGTGGGCTCTCTCCCCCACTCTCCCAGTGGCGTCGGAGTACCGCCAAGTCAAGGATCATGATGACAATCTACGTCAACAACCTCGCTACCATCAACACTAACTTTCTCTGCCTCTATGGAGCAGTGTAATCTCTCTATTCCCGCTGCAATTATCTAGTTAAATATGGTGCTTAGCACTAAATATTATTCTCCAATGATATGTGGTTATCCTATGATGTTTGAGTAGATCTGTTTTGTCCTATGGGTTGATTGATGATCGTGATTGGTTTGGGTTGTATATTTTATTTTGGTGATGTCCTATGGTGCCCTCTGTGTTGCGCAAATGTAAAGGATCCCTGTTGTAGGATGTTGCAATACATTCATGATTCTCTTATAGTGGGTGGCAAGAGTGACAGAAACTTATACCCAAGTAAGGGGGTTGTTGCATATGGGAGTAAAGAGGACTTGATACATAATGCTATGGTTGGGTTTTGCCTTAATGATCTTTAGTAGTTGTAGATGCTTTCTAGAGTTCCAATCATAAGTGCATATAATCCAAGTACGAAACGTATCTTAGCTCATGCCTCTCCCTCATATAAAATTGCAATAATGACTACCGGTTCAGTTATCGATCACCTAGGGACAAATAACTTTCTTGTGTGAAAAAAGCTTTATACTAAACTACTAAATTTATTATCTTGCAAATTATTCAAAGTTTTATTCTCGCAAAGTACTTCGAGTTTTACACTTGTTCTAGGTAAAGAAAACACTAAGTGTGCGTAACAAGGTTGTCAGAATCGTGATTCTGAATCGGATCAGAGCTCCAAAGACAGGATCGCAAATCGTGGAATCTTCACTATCAGGATCGTAAAAATGTAGATTCTATGAACCAAAACCGTACAATCAGAGGGGTTAGTTTGGATCGTAAATTCGTAGAATCGTATAACAGAATTGCAATTCTGACAACCTTGGTGTGTAGAGTTGTATCATTGGTCGATAGAACTTGAGTGAATATTTATTCTACCTTTAGATCCTCATTGGGTTCCACACTCTTATTTCTCAAAAATGGCTACAAACGATTCCCTACACTTGTGTGTTATCAAGATATTTTTCTGGCTCCATTGCCAGGGAGCAATAGCGTGGGGTGAATATTCTCATGTGTGCTTGTTTGCTTTATCACTAATTAGTTTTTATTTTGTGCTCTTGTTTTCTATCTTTAGTTATGTGTAAGAAACGTAAAATACCAAAAAAATAGTTGTACCTGCTAAACCAATGGTTGAAGAACAACCCAAAATCTATCATACCGCTGAAGCTTTCTACTTGGATCATCTTTGATCCCTATGTACTCGTGCTGAAACCCCAACTAGCTTAGTTGAGGGAAAATCATTAAATGAGCATGCTTATTTTGTGCGACACCGCTTATCTCAAAAAGGGAATCTTTTATGGCATCATATTAATACTTTGTATTGCTATGCTTTGAATTTATGTGAAATACATGATTTTACTCGTTGTTTTGAAGGCCCTGAAAAGCTCCTTTCTTTCCAATATGAGTTTAATGATAATGGAATCTTATCTTCTTATTCCAAGGGTGTTTATAGTTACTATGATGTTGAACGAATTGGGCTATTTGTTGCTTTTAGGGTGCTTATGAAATTGCTTCTTTGGTTGAAAAGTATGATGCTACTCTTTACAAATCTGAACATTTAGCCATACTTAAATATTGCTATTAAAATTATGCTTCTAATGCTTATATTAGACCATATATTGATGACTCCTCTATTGTCCAAGAAGGTACTAATATTTTGCAGGAATCTATGGAAGAACAAATTGCTGAAATTGTGAGCTCATTAGATGAAAAAGATGAGGAGGAGAGCGAAGAACAAAAGGAGGAAGAGCCGATTGATCACCCGTGCCCACCTTCAAATGAGAGTAACTCTTTATCCCATACACTGTTTAATTTCCCTTCGTGCTTGCCGAAGGATGAATGCTATGATGATTGTGATGATCCCGTTGATTCATTTGAAATATCCCCTTTTGATGAACTTGATGCTTGCTATGGTTGTGGCCAAGATACCAGTATGAATTATGCTTATGGACATGAACTTGCTATAGTTTCGTATATTGAGAAAGAAATTGTTGTTGTTGCACCACCACATGATAGTCCTATTATCTTCTTTAATTCTCCCAACTACACTATATCGGAGAAGTTTGCTCTTATTAAGAATTATATTGATGGGTTGCATTTTACCTCCACACATGATGATTTTCATGAATATAATATGCATGTGTTTGCTGCTTCTATTTGCAATTATTATGAGAGAGTAACTACATCTCTGCCTCTCTTTGTTTCCAACATGGTAAAATTGCAAGAAACTTCTTATGCTATGTATTGGCCTTTACTTGATGTGCATGAATTGTTCTTTTATGACATGCCGATGCATAAGAAGAGAGTTAGACTTCGTTGTTGCATGATATATGTTACTTGGTGCTCACTACTAAATTACAAATCATTGTTAATTAAAATTGGCTTTGATATACATTGGGATCCGGGTAGATCAATTACTTGAGCACTTTATGCCTAACTTAATGGCTTTAAAGAAAGTGGCAAACGAACATTGGAACGACATCACACTCCAAAGTGTCTTTGTAAGCTCCGATCTTGAAGGAAACTTGTACCCTATGCTGGACTTGGATAGTGCCAGAGTCGCTTAGCCATTGAACTTTGTAGGGATGTGGATCCTTCATCTTGACCAATTGGAGTTTGGAGCATAGTTCTTCACTTGCCAAGTTATGACAACTCCCTCCATCAATGATGACCTTGACGGACCTTCCATTGATGCCGGCCTTGGTATGGAAGATATGGCATCTTTGGTCTACTTCTTGTTGATGTTGAAGAGTCAAGACCTTGGAGACAACAAGAGAAGGACTCAGATCTTCGTCACAAAAGACTTGATCATCTTCATCTTCGTTCGCTTGCCGGTGCATGGCCACGTGCTCAAGGGCTTCCATTTCTCCTTCACTCATGGAGTCATATGTACCATCGTCGCTGAAGATCATTGTGCGCTTGTTGGTACACTCGAAAGACTTGTGGCCTCGGCCGCCGCATGTGAAGCATTTGACCGAACTTGTCTTGATGGTCTCATCAGTTGGAGTAGAGGATGATGAAGCTCTCGGCTTGAAGTTGCTTATTGTAGGAGGACGACTTGAGGTTGTCGAAGTTTTCTTGTAACTTGACTTGACGCCGATGCTTGTAGATGGCTTGGTTGAAGTAGAAGGTATTGGAGTCATTGAATCTTGGGTGTTGAGGAAGTCGTAGCTCTTGGAAGAGTACCTGGCATACTTGAAGTCATGTTGCACTTGACGTTCCGCTTTTGTAGCTTGGTGCACTAGCTCGATGAGGTTCGGGTATGGTTGGTAGTCGGTGAACTTCTTGATAGGATGATTGAGTCCATTCAAGAAACGTGCCATAGTTTTCTCATCATCTTCCATGACATTGGCTCGTATCATGGCAATCTCCATTTCCTTGTAGTATTCTTCAACGCTCTTGGTTCCTTGCCTGAGGAGTTGGAGTTTCTTGAAGAGGTCGCGGTTCTAGTAGGTTGGCATGAAACGTGCTCTCATGATATCCTTCATTTGTGCCCAAGTTGTGATGGGTGGTTCACCTCTTACCTCTCGGCTCTCAATGACTTGTTCCCACCAAATGAGGATGTAATCTTGGAACTCAAGGGATGCCATCGCGATCTTCTTCTCTTCCTCATAGTTGAGCAAGCGGAAAATTTTGTCAACCTTCAATGCCCATGAAAGGTACTCTTCGGGATCATTGCTTCCATTGAACTTGGGTATGTTGAACTTTAGCTTGCCGTAGTGTAGCTCTTCATTGTGTTGGGGATGAGGATGATGACGTCCTTGACGAGGAGGATTGTATCCCTCAACTTGCTCTTGTCTTGCAGGATTTCCATTGTCTTCTTGATCTTAGTGAACTTGAGGTTCTTCTCGAGCTTGTGGGGGAGCTTGAGGAACCTGACAATGCACTCTTGATTGAAAAATCCTATCTTGAACTTCTTCGCGAAGCGCTTCTTGGTGCTCATGATTTTTCCGGTTGCCTGTCGCTATGGCTCGACTTAAATCTCGAAGGGCATGTTATGCCTCAAGTACTTGAGCTTCTCGCTGTTGTTGTTCTTGACGTTGTGCCTCGACATCTTGTGGATCTCGGTGTTGTCACGCTCGCTCTTCCTCTTCTTGTTGGCATTGGCGTTGCTGTTCTCGTGCTTACGCAAAAGTAGCTTAGTTTTGACGGTGTCGTTGCTCTTGAAAGTCGTTGTCCTATAGAGGATTGTGGTTTGCTTGACGGTGTTGGTGCGCGACACATCGAAGAGTGTTCGATGTCAGAGTACTTGAGCCAGAGATGGTGTCGTCAGAGTGTCAACTTGAGCGGCTCTGTCTTGAGTAGGATGAAGTGGAAGAAGAGCTGTTGAGCAACAAAGCATTAATCTCGTCCATTCTTGTGTCATTCTCTTGTTTGTGGTCGTCGAGCTTGTTGCTCGGAGAGTTGCAAGTCGGTGGCGAGGTTATTGATGCGTTCGTTCATTGCTTGTTGCTCCTGATGCAAAGCTTGTTGTGCACCAAAGAGGTGGCTCTTTGTTACGTAGGAGGACATGTCGTCGTCTTGCTCGATGAAGAGTGGGTTGGTAGATGTACTTCGGCTATCCATTATTCCAAGGAAATATGTGAGGGGGATAAAGAGAAGAACTTATACCAAATGTACCTTGGCCGATGTTGAAGATGGATCAATGATAGCTCAAATGTGGAACAAGGAAATAGCACAACTAGTACCAATTCTTGTCGGTTTCTCACACCTACACAAGTAAAAGCTTATAGTCGAACTCGGTTAGGATGGTAGCACAAAATTTGATGCAATTGCTAGTGAGCTTCAATAATGTTCAAAAAGATTCACAAATTTGTAAATGCAACAAGTAGACCAATAGCAAAATGTTGTACACAGAAACACACACACAAATAGATAAATGGGGTCATGCAACCAAGGGATGAGCCAAAATGTGGAATCCACGAAAATGCTCTTGTTGCACAACACTAGAGAGACGCTAGCACGATTGCACAATAGGCGGATATGAAGACTTCTGCACAACCTACTAAGCAAAAATGCAACTACTTCTATCCCAAGTATGCTCCATGTATGGTATTCGGATGATATGATCCAAGATGATCTAGTATGACAATCTTAATGTTGTATGATGCTATGGTTCTTGCTTAAAAGCTCTTTGCTTATCTTTCCCTTTTGCTTAAAAGCTTGTTTGGCTCTTTGTTGTTTGAGCTCTTTTCTCATGCAATGCTTCACGAACCAAGAAGCAATTGTGTATGCGATGACAACCTTGTGACACAAGAGATGATACCAAGATATATACCAAGATGATATGGTAAGTATGCAATGTGAAGTATGACCACTAATGTGCACAAGTGACATTGCCGGCAATACTCAAAGACTAGTCTCGATGGCTAAGATACGCAAATTTGGGCTATGGTGGTTATCAATGTTATGGCAAGAATGTATAATGATGGGATATCACGATACCAAGATGAGGTTAACATTCTTGCTTACGATATGGTGTCAAAATGTTGTAGTGGACATTGTCGATGACGAATCTATGGCGAAGATGTTGATGTCGAACCGTACCTAAATAGCCGAAACACAATAGGAAACGGAACCGCAACTCAAATTCTCAAAGCAAAACGTGACAAAAATTGTCCGAGTTGATAGCGGTTAAGTGATGGTGGTGTTTGCGGGAAACGGTGTTGCTATGCGGAAGTAACTGTGGGCATCGCAGCAAAATTTGGCGAAAGTTAGGCGGAAAACGAGGCGGTGGATGGAGATGTTGCTGTCAGGGGCCGGATGTCCGGGCTCTGGATCGGTGGACGAACTCGAGGAACTCTGCATGGAAAAGGCAAATTCGGGGAAAAATTCAGGAGATTTTGTGGATGGAAATTGGGTGAAAGATGGTGGAAAGCTAGATCTACCTGCAACAAATGAAATCCGCGGATCAAATCCAACAAAACTTCTTCACACCAACAAATCACAAAAAAATTGGGGGGCTATGTTTGTGGGGAATTTTCGACTTTGGGACAAAATCAGCAAAACAAGGCTAGAAAACAAAGAGGGAGGCTCCGAAAGCATGATGAACGTGGCTCATGATACCAAGATGATGTAGGGTGGAATCCTATATGGCCAATCTTCCATGAAAGGAGCGGATCCCACAATGAACACAAAGAACACAAGGGGAAAACACGAAGGGAAACACAATAGAATCACTCAAACCAACGAGATTAGGTTACACATATACTAGATCTGAGTACACATAGAGATCACACGGTCCAAATCCAACAAGGGACGATACATAGGGTAACAGGTTCTTCTCCGTGAGGAGGTCTTGAGGTCTTCCCGTTAGGGGTCTTGAATCCAAGTGGATCTTCTCTGAAGAGGTGTCGGTCCCTCTCGGTGGAGTAGATCCGGATGGATGAGCGAGGCTCTATCTCACAAATGAGCTATCACAACGCTAACCCTAGAAAGAGGGAGGAGGATGAGTATATATAGTCTAGGGGGCGAAGGGGTACATAGGCCTTGGCGCTACACTGTGCATAGACAAGGGAGGCCAGATGTCTGGGTGTCGGGTCCGATGTCTGGGCATTCGCGAGGGGCCGGATGTCCGGGCTGGAGGGGCTGGATGTCCGGGCTAGCGAGATTAATCTTGATGCATTCGGGATGGAGGGCGCTGGATTTCCGGGCTTGGGCCGGATGTGCAGGATGAGGCTGGATGTCCGGGGCCTGTAGGTTCTTGGCGGCTGTTATAGCCTGACTACGTTTTCGTTATGGTGGACACCACCAATGATCTAAAAGTGCTCGATGTTTCGGGCTTGACCTGCAAAGAATCTTTTTAACATCCGTGACCACTCCAAGGTGTCGGGCAACACCAAGAACAAAAAAACCATATATAAAACATGCAACAAATAGCAATGCTAAAGAACCGTATCCCTATAAAATCATATAGCCTTATCATGCTCCATCTTCTTAAAACAAAGTATCTATCATCTACAACCCCAGTGTCAGCCAAGCAATTCGTTCATACTTCTTAACGCGCTTCAGCTTTCTCAACCCTCATGCAAAACATGAGCGCAAGCGATGGACATAGAACTATGGGTGGAATAGATTATGATGATAGGGGTAAACATACAAAAGACAAAAAATGAAGAAAGTCTCACATCGATGCAGCTAATTAATGGGCTATGGAGATGCCCATCATTTGATATCAATGTGAGGAGTAGGGATTACCATGCAACGGATGCACTAATAGCTATAAGTGTATGAAAGCTCAGACTGAAAATTAAGTGAGTGTGCATCTAACTCTATAATCATAAATTCCCACTAGTATATGAAAGTGACAACATAGGAATCTCTCTATATGAAAAACATGGTGCTAATTTGAAGCACAATTGTGGAATTAGCATTCCCCTTCTCTCTTTTCTCTCATTTTTTCTTTCTTTTTTTCTTTATTTTTTTGTTGGACTCTTTTTGGCCACACTTTTTTTTGTCCGGAGTCCCATCCCGACTTGTGGGGTAATCATAGTATCCATCATCCTTTCCACACTGAGACATGCTCTAATAATGAATATTGATGATCATCACACTTCTATTTACTTACAACTCAATACTTAGAACAAAGTATAACTCTATGTGAATGCCTCTGGCAGTGTACCAGGATGTGCAATGACCTAGCGTAGCAAGGATATCAAAAAACGGACAAGCCATGAAAATATCATGCTAGCTATCTTACGATCATGCAAAGCGATATGACAATGAATGCTCAAGTCATGTATATGATAATGATGGAAGTTGCATGGCAATATATCTCGGAATGGCTATGGAAATGCCATAATAGGTAGGTGCGGTGGCTTTTTTATGAAGATATAATAAGGCTATGTGTGATAGAGCGTATCATATCATGGGGTTTGGATGATCCCACGAAGTTTGCACCAAGTATGGAGGTGAGATAGGGCAATGCACGGTACTATATAGGCTAGCAATTTGCGTAAAGATGAGAGTGCGCACAATCCATGGACTCACATTAGTCATAAAGAACTCACATACTTATTGCAAAAGTTTACTAGCCCTCGAAGCAGAGGACTACTACGCATGCCCCTTGGGGGAGATTGGTAGTAGTTAGCCATCACGCCCCCGACCTCTATTCAAAGGAAGACAATCAATAATAAATCATGCTCCAATTTCATAGCACAACAGGAGACTATGCATGCATGCTTCGGGAATCACAAACCTTAACACCAATATTCCTACTAAACACAATGATTCACTAGTACCTCCCACATATTCCATCTCTATATCGCAAAAATATTGCACAGAATCAAACATATTGAGGGAGTCCTGGATTAGGGGGTCTCCGGATAGCTGGACTATATCCCTTGTTCGGACTGTTGGGCTATGAAGATACAAGATTGAAGACTTTGTCCCGTGTCCGGATGGGACTCTCCTTGGCGTGGAAGGCAAGCTAGGCAATACAGATATGTATATCTCCTCCCTTGTAACCGACTCTGTGTAACCCTAGCCCCCTCCAGTGTCTATATAAACCAGAGGGTTTAGTCCGTAGGATAACAGACAAACATACCATAGGCTAGCTTCTAGGGTTTAGCCTCTACGATCTCGTGGTAGATCAAGCAGGACGTAGGGTATTACCTCCTTCAAGAGGGCCCGAACCTGGGTAAACATCGTGTCCCTTGTCTCCTGTTACCATCTGCCTTAGACGCACAGTTCAGGACCCCCTGCCCGAGATCCGCCGGTTTTGACACCGACATTGGTGCTTTCATTGAGAGTTCCACTGTGTCGTCACCATAAGGCTTGATGGCTCCTTCAATCATCGGTAGCGATGCGGTCCAGGGTGAGGTTTTCCTTCCCGGACAGATCTTTGTATTCGGCATCTTAGCACTGCGGGCCAATTCGCTTGGCCATCTGGAGCAGATCGAGAGCTACGCCCCTGGCCATCAGGTCAGATTCGGAAACTTAAACTACACTGCCGATGTCCGCGGAGACTTGATCTTCGACGGATTCGAGCCCGTGTCAGGTGCGCCGCACAGTCATGACGAGCACGTCATAACTTTGCCGTCGTACAATGTTCGGGATATCGCATCTGCAACTACTTCGGCCTTCAATCCGGAGCAAATTGCGCCATCCAAGGATGGAGGGATAGACCCCGCCATGGAGGTCGCACTCTCAGTGGTGATGGAGCCAGATACTGATATCACCCCTTATGAGAGCCGTGTTGCCGAACCACTGGATTCATCTCCGGCCAAGGACTCCGAGCCGCCTGCATCCGTGCCCATCGAATCCGACTGGGCACCGATCATGGAGTTCACCTCTGTAGATATCTTTCAGCACTTGCCTTTCGGCGATGTGCTAAATTCACTAGTCTCTCTCCTTGTGAGGAGAACCTTGGCCAAACTATGTCCGGCTAGAATGGGATGAGGACGACGAAGAAATTCGCTGCCCTCCCACCACCCACTTAGTAGCCACTGTCGACGACTTAACCGACATGCTCAACTTCGACTCCGAAGACCACGACGGCATGGACGAAGATGCAGGAGACGAACAGGATCCAGCACCCACAGGGCACCGGACAGGCACTTCATCACATGAAATATATATGGTGGACACCCCTAATGAAGGCAATGGCGACGAGACATCGGGTGATGACCCCTTCAAGAAGCAACCCAAGCGCCGACATCAGCGGCACCGCTCTAAGTCCCGCCACAGCAAAAGTAGTGATACCGGCACAGGAGATAGTAACACTCCGAATAGTGCCGAAGACAACCACAATCCCCTCCAGCACGATGTAGAGCCGGAGGATGAACAAGCCAGCCCTCCAGAGCAGGCAGCAGATGGAGAACCGGAGGAGGACAATTACATGCCTCTCTCCAAAGACGAGGCAAGCCTCGACGACGAAGAATTTATCGTGCCTGAGGACCCCGTCGAACAGGAGCGCTTCAAGCACCGGCTTATGGCCACAGAAAATAGCCTGAAGAAAAAGCAACAATAGCTTCAAGCTGATCAAGACTAGCTAGCAGACAGATGGACCGAAGTCCTTGCGGCCGAGGAATACGAACTCGAGCGCCCCTCCAAGAGTTACCCAAAACGCAGGTTGCTACCTCACCTCGAGGAGGAAGAATTGAAACCTCATGCACCAGTGTACGATGCAGCTGACCAGCCACTACGTGGCCTATCCAAAGAGGCATTTCAGCCTGAAGTTCATCCTGCGAGACATATGGGACAGCAGGGAAAAACTCGCAAGGTCAATATATGGGTCACGGGCGCATGCGCCAATGCGGGACGATGATCGCCGCGCTGGATACACCAAAAGTAAATCCGGCTGGGCCAAATACAGCAGACAAGACTCATATGAACTGCGTCGTGATATAGCCCGGCACAGAGGCGCCGCACACTCCCTATGCTTCACAGATGAAGTTATGGATCACGAATTCCCGGAGGGTTTCCAACCCGTAAATATCGAGTCACATGATGGTACAACAGATCCCGCTATATGGATTGAGGATTTCCTCCTTCACATCCACATGGCTTGCGGTGATGATCTACATGCCATCAAGTACCTCCCACTAAAACTCAAAGGACCAGTTTGGCATTGGCTGAATAGCTTGCCAGCAGACTCCCCGGCAGTTGGGAGGATCTGGATGACGCATTCCTTGACAACTTCTAGGGCACTTATGTGCGAGCACCGGACGCTGATGACTTGAGCCATATAACTCAGCACCCAGGGGAATCGGCCAGGCAATTCTGGACATGATTCCTAACAAAGAAAACCAAATTATCGACTGTCCGGATGCAGAGGCCTTAGCGGCATTCAAGCATAACATCCACGACGAGTGGCTTGCCCGACACCTCGGCCAGGAAAAGCTGAAGTCTATGGCAGCCCTCACGACACTCATGACCCGCTTTTGTGCGGGCGAGGATAGCTGGCTGGCTCGCTGAAACAACACATCCAGGAATCCGAGCACTCCGGATAACAAAGATGCCAACGGCAAATCACGATGCCAACAAATACATCACTGCCTTAGCAGCAGGAACACCGAGCAGCACCTCGTAGCCGAACCTTGAGTCGACACCTAGGCTCCCTAACACCGTCAAGGGGCTTTGAACTACTTCATGGAAGGATACTCTGGCTCGTCCAGGGTTCAATTAAACACTCTGGCGAAGGCCACGATAGGCCGAACTCAGCGGCTCAACCACCCTCCGGCACACAAACATTTCTTATATTTCCTTCACAGGTCCACCTTCGCACCGAACAGGATGGACTCCACAGAGGCAGCTCGAACACGCCTGGGGATCCTTAGACATTTCCCGCAGCAACGGTCCGGGCACAATACGAACCCGCACTCAACCTTTTCCACTGGTCACCCCAGGTTCTGCAATCACAACTCCTTTTTTTATTATTTATCACATTACTTGTACCATACGCATAGATGTATTATTTATACAACATGTGGATTCATATGATGTTTACCTGCTGGTTATTTCTTATCGAAACCATTTCGTCAAATGGCATCCGTACACAGCGGTATGCCCTATATATGCCAGGGGCTTCGTCTTCCCCGTAACACGGCAATAAATGTCCGAACACCTTCACGGAAGTTCGGCACCCCGAACTTATAGCATTATATGCATCAGCTCCGAATCATCTCTTGGGTCAATAGTTGGGTTTTCCCGGCTCCTATGTTTAGGTACCTTACGTTCCGCTATATCGGCTAAGGTAGCACTGGGAGAACTACTTCGATTGTGTCCCGGTTCTTCCGGACGAGCACCTCAGTAGAGAAAGCCGAAAACGGACTGTCATGATATGGTGAGAGCTGGTCAGCTGTTCGAGCGGTCACAAAATCTTTAAGGATTTCTCCCGCACAATGCCATAACCAATGCAGCGTGCGACGGATCGACTTTTTTTCCCCGGTCAGGCGCTTATAGAGCCCCTAGTATGGTCTTCCGAACACAAGGGGCTGCGCCGACCATAGTAAAGCTACTCTAGCTAAGTGAGAGTGATAAAGCCCTATAGTCCGATTGCCTGGTTCGTTGTGCTGAGCACCTCCCTTGGAGGACCCGAAACTGGGATAAAGAGTGCTCAGGTTTATCCCGAACACCCCCGTACTCCTTACGTGGGGGCAGAAACCGATGACTGCCCAACTCTCAACCTTAGTATACAAACGACCGCATAGGAGGGTAAACTTTTATATAACAGTCGACATATCAACGACCTTGTTTAAACATTACAACGGACAATATGTTCCACATTCAGGGAAATACAATGTCCTTGGTACATAGCTCCGCTGCAAGGTAGGATCCTTTCAGGACACTCCTATAATATG
Organism: Triticum aestivum; assembly: GCF_018294505.1. Lineage (NCBI taxonomy): Eukaryota > Viridiplantae > Streptophyta > Magnoliopsida > Poales > Poaceae > Triticum > Triticum aestivum. Next base: position 356,307,101 of record NC_057812.1, on the reverse strand, counting down.
ATTCGGGCTTCCGGTGCTCCTTCCCCTCCGGCGGTCCTTCGGTCACCAGCTTTTCGGCATCCATCTTCCCCCAGTGCACCTTTGCAAAGGCGAGGGCCATTCACCCTCCTTCAATAAAAACCGACCACTTGATGACGCCAAGTCGAAGGCAAGCGCTTATAAGACGCCTTATGAGCCCAAAGTAGCTGCTTGGAATCGGTTCGGCAGGCCATGGACGGATAACCACATCTTTCATGGCTAGTTCTGCCGCCTTATGCAGTTCGATCAGCTGTTTCAGTTGATCCGCAAAAGGCACCGGATAATTCGATGCCAAATACTGAGACCAAAAAATCTTGTCGGCAATGTTCCTTCCTTCGGCTCGGTAGAAGTGAGCGGCATCTGATATACTGTGCGGCAGCTCGGCAAATACACCTGAGAAGTCCAGATTCGCAATCAGTAACATAGTTTTCCCTTCAAATATTTTCTTTACATGGGAAAAACTTACCTGCCGCGATCTGCCTCGCCTCTTGGATCCCCTACAACATGCTATGGGTTTCCCCCTGGGCATCGCTCGTGGCTTGGCGCGCCTTGGTGAGTTCAGACTCTTTCTTCGTTAAACTCTGCTCCAAGGCCTCGCATTTACTTACGGCCTCTTGTAGCTCCTGCTCAGCTTTAAGAACTCTGGCTTCGTGTTTCTCACGAAGAGTCCGCTCCATGGCCGCCTTTTTCTCGGCCTTGGCAACGGCCCTTTTGAGGGCCTCGACATCGGTCATAACTCCTAGCACAAATTATGCGGCTTATTTCATACCAAACATTTATCTCGCAATAAATACACATAATACTGGTGCATACCTTGCTTATCCCTCAACTGCATTTGCAATTGGCCAATTTCTTCTCTGGCCCGCTCCAGACTTTGATTCAGTCCGGCGATCTCTGCAGTATGAGAGCCAGCAGCCGCTACAGGTATCTGCTCGAAACAGGAGAGAAATCAATGTCATTTAGTAAGTCTTCCTAAGATCATGAATTTGATCCCCTGTCCGGTTCTTTCTTTCACCGAACAGTGTATCAGGGGCTACTATCTATACTATGACACTCTTCGATAACTCATATAACATACCTCAAAGCCTTTTATAAGGCTAATACAAGCTTCGTTCAGTCCATTCTCGGTCGACTGAATTTTCTTAATCACCATGCCCATCAGGGCACAGTGTTCATCAACAATGGAGGCATCTCGTAGTGCCACCAGCTAGGCATCCGACACTTCTGGATGGATAGAGGTCGCCGGCGGAATCTTATTCCCCATGTATCCGACCCCTGCGGTTCGACCTCCAAGCGCCGCTTTCATGGGTTCTTCCTTTTCTCCTTGGCCGGGGTCCTGTCGGGAAGAGGCCTTGGTGTTTGGCACCTATTTGGAGGAAGGATCCTTTGGGGGCGTTCCGCTCTCCACAACGTTTGAGCTCAGCAAGTCCCTGATGAGGATCGTTTGGTACGGGACCTCGCCGGACTACAAGAATTATACGGCTTAGGTTAAAATACTAAGCCACGATGAGTCCGGATGCTTAAACGTATTCGGATACTCACGAGTTCACCAGGGGCTGGGCCCTGGGATCCCATGTCGTGCCGCTGTCGGCGGCGGTAGGAGACTCCTCTTGACGAGGAATCTTTCCTCTTTTGGCTAGTTCGGCCTCCAAGGATACGGAGGCCGTCCTCTTCCTTCTTCCCTCCGCAGGGGATTCATCTCCCTCCTCCTTTTTGTCCTCTTTGAAGGCGGCATGGGGTTCAGAGCCTTCGAGAATTGTGCCCGAAGTGCCGCAATGATGAAGGCTGCCCCGGGTCTTTTTAGCCCCCTTCTCAGCCGTCTTCTTCGGCACCTTGTAAGGCGCCGGGACCAGCATCTTCGTCAGAAGTGGGATGGCCGGGTCTTCGGGCAGCGGGGCCGGACAATGGATCCGCTCCACCTTCTCCGTCCAGCTCTAGGAAAGTTGAACAAACACGCGTCAAGTGCATCCATTGGGTCATGCGGATGGAAAAGTTTGATAAACTCACCGAACTTGCAGGGCGGGACAATTAGTACCCGCGGTCTTCGGCGGAGTCCGGCCATGATTTGTTGGACTTAAAAAGCACCTTCCAAATATCCTCGCGCGACGAGCCGAAGAGCCTTCGCAAGGTTTGGTGCCTGGCCGGATCAAACTCCCATAGATTGTGAGTCCGGTGTTGACAAGGCAGTATCCGGCAGACTAACATCACCTGGACTACGTCGACAAGTTCAATGTTCTTATCTCCCATATCCTTAACGCGCGTCTGGAGCACCGACAGTTCGTCGGACGAGGACCAATCCAGTCCTTTCTTGACCCAGGACGTAAGCCGCAGAGGGGCGCCAGATCGAAACTCGGGAGAAGCGGCCCGCTCCTTACCGCTAGGCTCAGTGATGTAAAACCACTGTTGCTGCCACTCCTTGACAGAATCATTAAAGGTTCCTATTGGCCATATGACATTGGGTATCTTGCTCACCATAGCGCCCCCACACTCGCATGCTTGCTGTCCACCACCTTGGGCTTCACATTAAAGACCTTCAACCATAGACAGAAGTGTGGCGAAACACGGAGAAAAGCCTCACACATGACAATGAATGTCGACATGTTGAGGAAGGAATTAGGGGACAAATCGTGAAGATCGACCCCATAATAGTACATGATACCGTGAACGAATGGGGGAAGGGGAAATCTCAGCCCGCGGACAAAGTGAGGGAGGAATACAACCCTCTCGTGGGGTTCCAGAGTGGGGACGATCTGTCCCGCCGTCGGGAGACGGTGGCTGATTTTCTTGGCCAGATACCCGGCCTCCCGAAGCTTTTTGATATCCTTCTCTCGGACAGTAGAGGCCATCCATTTGCCTCCTGCTCCGGATCCAGACATCTTTGGAAGACCTCTTGTGGGTAGTGGAGGTGAACGCTCGCGCGTTGGAGCCTGAGCAGAATGGAATGAGTTGGGAAGAAGGTATGGGTGAAGACGGTGAATTCTTGTCCCTTTATAAGGGCGGAAGAGGCGATGTGCCCCTTCCCCCTCGCTTGGTAAAACCTCTTATTCCCCAAGCGCCATAAGTAATGGCATGGTTGGGTTACCCGCGTCCGTATTGATGAGAATCTCTTAATAAGGGGAACACGATCTCTGCTTTGATAGGACGTGTCAAGAAAACCGCCCCACGTTATGTGCGGTGCTGGTTGGGAAAAACTGTTCGAATAATGACCGAGCCATGACGTAACATCGTGCTATCTAAACATGTCAGCAAATTAGATTTGTGGAAATATTATTCTCTCTATGGTGGCATGTGGAAATTATTTTGCAGAGCCGGACACTATTCTGGTGTTCAAAATCTTTTATGGAGTATTCGGAGGAAGAACCCGCCTTGCAATGCCGAAGACAATACTGCGCGCCGGACTCATCGTCATTGAAGCCTAGTTCAGGGGCTACTGAGGGAGTCCTGGATTAGGGGGTCTCCGGATAGCCGGACTATATCCTTTGTCCGGACTGTTGGGCTATGAAGATACAAGATTGAAGACTTCATCCCGTGTCCGGATGGGACTCTCCTTGGTGTGGAAGGCAAGCTAGGCAATACGGATATGTAGATCTCCTCCCTTGTAACCGACTCTGTGTAACCCTAGCCCCCTCCGGTGTCTATATAAACCGGAGGGTTTAGTCCGTAGGACAACAGACAAACATACCATAGGCTAGCTTCTACGATTTAGCCTCTATGATCTCGTGGTAGATCAACTCTTGTAATACTCATATCATCAAGAACAAACTAGCAGGACGTAGGGTATTACCTCCTTCAAGAGGGCCCGAACCTGGGTAAACATCGTGTCCCTTGTCTCATGTTACCATCTGCCTTAGACACACAGTTCGGGACCCCCTACCCGAGATTCGCCGGTTTTGACACCGACACATATCATATAATATTCAGTGATCTAACTAATATATGTAAGTCAAGTGAATGACCAATTCATGTTGACTCTCTAAATATATGTAAGTCAAGTGAGACAGTTTAATTCTTTCTACAAAAGACCATGCTCTAACTAATATAAGTGAAGAAAAAGAGCACTCTATAAATAACGGTTTTCCATATGTAGAGAAACAGGCAATCCAAACCTTAAATGATATATGTGAAGCACATGAAGCATTCTATAAAGCCATACTCGAAAGATATAAGTGAAGTGCAATGAGCATTCTATAAATCAACAAAGGACTATCTCATACCAGCATGGTGCATTACTAAATGAAAAATAAAAAGCACATGATGCTCCAAGATTTACACATATGACATGAACAAAACAAAAATCGAAACATACGGATACTTGTTGAAGGAAGATAGGATGCCTTTCGGGGCATCCCCAAGCGTAGACGCTTGAGTCTCCTTCAATATTTACTTGGGCTGCCTTGGGCATCCCCAAGATTGAACTCTTGCATCTCCTCCTTCTCCTCATATCGAGACCTCCTCGGTCTTGAATACTTCATCGACACAAAACTTAACAGAATACTCGTGAGATCCATTAGTATAATAATGCAAATCACTATTTTAAGTACAGTTGCAAACCGATTAATATTATGTTTTTGCATTATATCTACTGTACTCTAACTTCTCCATGGCTTATACCACTCGATGCACTCCATAATTCCATCAAAACAAGAAAAACAATGTATCCAAAATAAAATCTGTCAAAAACAGGACAGTCTGTAGCAATCTGAACATTGACCATACTTCTGTAACTCCAAAAATTCTAAAAAATTAGGAAAAATTAACAATTTTCCTAGCAGTATTGTGTAATTTTTTTAGAATTTTTCATGCTCCAAAAAAAGTAAATTCACGCACTACAGCCAAAGTTTCTGTTTTGGCACAACACATACCAACAAGTGATCTAATCATCCTAAAGGCAAAACTTGGCACATTATTTTTATAATACAATGGATTTGTACAAGGGGATAATTATTTTTGTTGAAAAGTTCCTATAATCAAGGATCTCAGCATTTCCATGGGCATGAACAAAGTTCAAGGCTAGCTCCCACTTTAACAATGCTCGTCTCTCTCACTTTCACTTTTATTTTTGAAAAGTTTTAAGTTCCCCTCTATATTTTTTGGTTTTTAAATTTATAAAAGCACACTAAAGAATAAAATGACTCTCTAAAACTTCTGAGTTGTCTCCCTGGCAGCGCTTTTGATGCGGAGCATCCTACGGTCATCCCCATGGACCTACCATCGTCTCACCAAGTGCCAAGAGAACATATGACACGAGCTAGAGCTACAGATCTCGATATTGAGGTGACTTCCTTCCTTAGAGATATCACATATGACCCACTTGAGATATGGCTACTACCTAAGTCTGGAATATTGTGCATGATTAGGTACCAAGAGGACCCTCTCTAAGATGCACGTGAAGACGGACAGGTCCCCAAGTTCACGGATGAAGAGAACAAACAGAAGGATTCAAGGGAAGCTTCCAGGACCTAGACATCCAACCATGACCCCCGGACATCCAGCCCCTGGAGCATCCACCACGACAGCCGCCAAGAACCTACATGCCCCAGACATCCAGCCTCGGCCTGCACATCCTGCCCAAGCCCGGAAATCTGGCGCCCTCCATCCCGAATGCATCAAGACCAATCCCGCCAGCCCGAACATCCCGCCCCTCCAGCCCAGACATCTGGCCCCTCGCAAAAGCCCAGACATCTGACCCGACACCCAGACGTCCGGCCTCCCCCGTCTGTGCACAGTGTAGGGCCAAGGCCCATGTACCCCTTCGCCCCCTAAACCTGGCGAAACGCTCGCATGGCCGTGTGGCCAGGTTGTAGTAGTAGACGAGGACGTTATGTCACATGCAAATCTAAGCGACGACAACCTTTTGTTCTTGCCCCGACATAACTGCTGGTGAACTCGAGATTGAAGCCGACCACTGAGTACCTGTCCTCAGCAAGCAACTGGTCTATAGTTTGGATGGTGCCCTCCACCGAGCCTGGCTCATTCATGTACACTACCGAGAGGTCATTCCCCCTCACGTGGGTGTCCACTATGTGATGGATGGTAAACTGCCCCCCGTTGTTGTCGTCGCCGCCGGGAGCGCCATTGGAGCCACGGGGAGTGCCATTGGAACCGCTGGATGTCCTCTCTGTCTGTGTCATCGTGGGTGTGCTTATTGTATCATGTTGCGCGAGAGATGAAGGTAAATGGCCATGGGAATAAATGGGGTCAAGCTGCCTGGATTCTTAGCACGTCTACATGGCAGTTTTTGCAGCGGGTAACTACATCGTGGCACCATAGGATGGTACTAACTATTATTCCTTGTCTTTTTATTCCTTTGCGCCATCTCATATCTAGAGAAGATATTTATGCATATCCTTGTTTTTAGGCCTTTCCAAAGCAATTCAATGATGATTACCTCTCAAACCACCTGTATGGTCAGGAGGCGAGGAAGATATTCCTACAACACCCACGGTACAATATTGAAGTCTTCCTAAAGAGGATGAAGGATGGATGGTCAATGATCCACACGCACTAGCCTAAAGTTGAAAAGACCTTCAACATGAATGACGGCTCAATATGCTCCTTCGCCTTCTGTAGTTTTCTAGATGAGATTCATCTGTCTATGTACCGTCTATGATACTAATTTCGAAAGGTTATAGATGTTGCATGTGAAACTTGATGCTGGTGCAGTTGTGTAATGGGGTACCTAGCTGTCTGTGTACAAAAGTAGGGGCTCTCCTTTGCACCCCTTTACTTGTGCATGGGCAGTCAGAGCCGCACCTGCAGCCGCACTGAGCAGGGTAGAGGAGGGAAGCCGGAGCACAAGACAACCAAAGCAACGCCGAGACCAGAGGCACATAGAGCAAGAGGGCGAGGTGGACTCCCTAGGCAAGATCCATGCCGGGGCAGCCTCCGCAGCCCCGGCAAGAGCCTTGCCGGGGCAACTTGCCCAATGCCAGTAGAGCGCGCCGACCTTGAGCCAAGGGGTTCCAGGGCCATCAACCACATCGGAACCAAGGCTCGGGGGGCACCTCAATGGTGGCATGCATATCTTTGTGGAGATCATAAATACACAAGATCAGATGAGAACCAGATGACGATGATCCTTGGCAAGATCCTTGCTAAGGAAATCCATGAGACCCCGGCAAGATCCTTGCCGGGGATGACCACGGTGCCACGGCAACCCTTGCCAGGCCCCCGGCAAGACCCTTGCCGACGACATCTGCGGGGCCACAACTAGGCCCATGTCTGCCAAGGCTCCACCGCCGCTCACAAGCAGCTGCTAGCTCAACCAGTTTGGCAGGCGTCTGCGTGGCAGTGTGCGGCCTCCACACCGACTCAGCAAGCACCTATGTGGTGGCATCGAGATCTTCGTGAAGACTCCACCACCACGCCAGCCCAGCAGCCAACCAACGTGGCGCTACAATGCCTCATCATCTCGGACACGCGGTAGAGCCAGGCGAGGCGGCGACAGCTGGGACGAGCTTTCTTGCCGTCCCCAATAAAGCAAGAGGGGCACGTCGGCAGCGCATTAAATGTGTTTGTCCGACGGTACCAGAAGATAGAATCAGTCGTGATACACCTTCCACCTCCTGTATGCCATTGTTGCAACCCCTTTTTGGCTATAAAAGGAGGTCCAAGGCATACTGGAGGGGGATTCAGATCTTTGGAACCAGACACACACCGTAGCTAGTTCAAGAACTCAAATATACATCAAAGCAGCACTGGGGTATTACGCGTCTCCGCGGCCCGAACCTGGGTAAACGATCCTTGTGCTGACCGCGAGACCCGCACTTTGCACAACCCCGCGCCCACCAACCGTAGAAGGGATCCGAGTGATTCCATAGGTGTCATTTCCACCGACATCTTTGGCGCGCCTGGTAGGGGTGCAGTTGTGAAAATCCGGTCTAGCAGTTCTTCATCATCATGGTTCCCAAGAAGAAGACGATCAGAGTGATCGGTTCATTGGGGGCCGAACAGCCCATACCAGTGGAGGCGAGTGGTGGGGCGGTCGCGGACGAAAGCTGAGGCGCGGCCCGCGAACACCGGCATCGCTCTGGTCGCAAAGCCTGGCGAGCGGAACCGTTCATGCACGAGATGAAGAGTCGCATGCCACCAAATACAAAGACGGAGCTGGGCCCCCCGCAGGCAGCGCGGGGCCCTCCAGGGGCGGCGTCGTGCCACCCACGGGCGGTGCGGTGACTTCTGAGGCGCCTACACCGGTGCCCACGACGCGCTCTTCCCAGATTGTGCGCGGCGAGCAGCGTTCCCACGCTGGTGACCCTGGGCGCCGCCATGGGAAGAGTCATGTGCGTCATTCGCGGGACGTAGAATGCTAGCATGCACGCCGATGCACTGGCGAAAACGGTGCACGGCCGCCAGGCCGTGATAGAGCTCCTTCTAACGTGGTTAGGAGTCGGAGTGCGTCACGGTCCACGCAGCATTCGCCGCCACCCATGCGAGCAGAAGCTTTGGCGCGCATGCAATTGCTCCTCGACTTTCCTCCCGCTGTGGAAAAGCTCGACGAGTGGAGAGCCACCATCCGGAGCCTCGGTTGCATTGCCAACAAAGATGAGCCGCAACCAGCAGGGCCCGCAGGCCGGCGCTCCGTCGAGCCACCACATGCTAGTGGTGGAAGGACCAGAGGTGCTGCAACCATGGTGCACTCTCCTCCCCCACGTCCATCGCCACGGGTGCCGGCCTGTCATGATGACGCTTGTGATAACATCTCCATAGCATCGTCCGACCCATGGACCCACCGTGATCAGCGCCAAGTTCTTCAGGAGTGAGCCCGTGAAGGCACTAGAACCACCATCGAGCGCCGGCGCGACACACGACACCAGTCAGATAGGTGGGCAGGGCCCACTATGGACCACCCAGCATCGGGAGGCTCTAGCGGCCAACCCTATGAGGTGGGTTGCCCGGCCTTTACTCGTGCGCTGCGGCAGTTCCAGTGGCCCTCCTACCGCACTTTCAAGCCCGACGTTGGCGAGAAGTACAACGGCAAGACCCAGCCATCAGAGTTCCTCAGCATCTACACCATCGCGATGCAAGCTGCTGGAGCCTGTGACGACAAGGTGCTTGCCAATTACTTCCCATTGACACTTAAACCGAATGTTATGTCATGGTTGATGCACTTGCCGGCGGATTCCATTTCTTCCTGGTCGGACTTGTGCCATAAGTTTGTTAGCGCCTTCATCGGAGGTCACCAAGCTCATGGCCAGGCAAGCGATTTGCATATCTTCCCGCAGAAGGAAGGTGAAACCCTGCGCAAGTACATACAAAGGTTCAGCCGGGTGTAGTACACCATCCCAGATGTTCATCCCGCCGCCGTGATCAGCCCATTTCATCAAAATGTGCGCAACCGCAAGATGCGTGAAGAGCTGGCGATGAAAAAGGTCAAAGATGTGGCCGAACTTTACGTTCTGGCAGATAGGTGCGCTCAAGCTGAAGAGGGGAGGAAGTACCCCAGCGAGGAAAGCGACTCCACAGACGAAGGCACAACCACCCCGACGAAGAAGGGCCAGCACCGCAACAGGACGCGCAAGGGCAGGACCATGCTTGCCGTCGAGGGATCCGAGGACACTTGCGCTGCCAAGAAGGCCAAGGTAGATGACCCCGGTAAGGAAATTGACGGGTGCGCCGCTTGCTGGGCCTTGGCGGCTGCCAACAAGCCAGGAGGCTCTGACAAGAAATACTGCAAGATCCACCACACCAAGGGCCACGACCTCCAGAACTGCCAGCAAGTCGCGTTGCTTGCTGAGAAGCAAAAAGATGAGTATGAGAGGCGGGACAAGGAGAAGGGCCAGGATGGTGCCGAGGGATCTGGCAAGAAGCGTGGCGGCCAAGGAGGTCGCCGCGGAAAGGATAACCAGCAAGAGATGCCCGCTCGGGGCCGCGACAAGAAGCAAGGAGATGACGATCATGACGAAGACGACGAGTTCGGAGAGCATGAATTCCAGAAGGCTACGGAGGTGCCTCGCTGCACACCGATGACCCACAAGTATAGGGGATCTATCTAGTCCTTTCGCTAAGTAAGACTGTCGAACCCAATGAGGAGCAGAAGGAAATGATAAGCGGTTTCTAGCAAGGTATTCTCTGCAAGTAGTGAAAAAAGTGGTAACAGATAATTTTGTGATAGGATAATTTGTAACGAGCAACAAGTAAGAAAAGTAAATAAAATGCAGCAAGGTGGCCCAATCCTTTCGTAGCAAAGGACAAGCCTGAACAAACTCTTATATGATGTAAAGCGCTCCCGAGGACACATGGGAATATCTTAAAGCTAGTTTTCATCACGTTCATATGATTCGCGTTCGGTACTCTGATAATTTGGTATGTGGGTGGAACGGTGCTTGGGTGCTACCTCTATTGCAAGCATCCACAAATACAACAAAAGTATTAAGGTAAACCTAACCATAGCATGAAATATATGGATCCAAATCAACCCCTTACGAAGCAACGCATAAACTAGGGTTTAAGTTTCTGTCACTCCACTACTAGGAAAAGGCCTACTAATGGCGCACTGGTTTTGCCTACTAATGGCGCATTACCAGTGCGCCATTTGTAGCACGCCACTAGTATATCTTACTAATGGTGCACCACAGGTGCGCCATTAGTATGTAACAGCATGCGCCATTAGTGTGCCTCCCGGGGGGCCATACGTAAGCATGGCTTTGTCATACTAATGGCGCATTCTCTGTTGATGCACCATTAGTATCCTTTGGCATACTAATGGCGCACCTGGTGGTGATGCGCCATTAGTATGAATATTTGGTTTTTTTCCTTTTCTGATTTTTGCGTAGGTTACAAAATATATTATTAGACAGAATATAAAATATATTATTAGACAGAATATAGACAGTAGCACACAGCAACATCAGATTCATCGAATACAATAGAAGATTAGTGTCCGAATACAATTCATCATATTAGTCTCCGAATTCAAAAGACCGAACAAGGATAAAACATTACAAGTCTCAAGACCGCGAGTATCGAGTTTGTCTTCACATTACAAGTCGATATCGATCATCTAAACTACCATCACATAGAAGAGAGCTGTGGTCATCACGATGAGCATCATCGCGATCAAACTGGTCTTCATCCGGTTCCTCCAATGCTCCCTCCTCTCTCCCGCTAGATAGCGGGCGTATCTAGATTCGACCTCCGCCCTAGTGGTGTACTCTTTGTAACTATTACCGCTAAAACGGTGAACCTGTCTCCGACACTCCTCCCAGTCGTCGTAGACTCCGGGAACCTTACCCTTGTACACGACATACGACGGCATCTCTATGCACAAGCCAAACAATAGACAATACATAAGAAATATGTAAGTATGCAACAAAAGGATCGGAAGAGAAAAGCAAGACATTAATAGGACGATTCATGGTCCTACTAATAAATAGCATCGATTACATCTAAGTTGAACGACTGTCCAAACCAAAGAGACATACGAATTCATTAAAGTATAATTACAACATGAGCCAATCACTGTTTCAGAACTACACATCACTACTTTCGACTCGACTAATCGGACAGGAACGTGGATGAAGCCGCTGTCTGTCGTGATGGTCATGAAATCGCGATCGTTGTCACCCTGCATTTGTAGCATTTCATCTATCTCACTGTTGGACGGTTGATATCTGAGGAAGAACTGCCCCGAGGTATGAAGGACATCTTGATGGATGATGTCCGCAAACTCCGACTGGATGCGAAAGAATTCTTGTCTGAGGTCTGCGTCCTGGACAGCTGACAAGCTCGCGGCCCAATCTTTGAGATTATCTGGTAGCAGAAGTTGATGATGGTCCCTTACGATCGCCCGCATGTGATGGAGGGCATAGTAGGCATCCTTCTGACCGCCAGGAGGCTGCTTGACGCAGCAGAACTTCGTATTGTGTGAGAACATGTGCTTGCCGTACTTACGAACTGCCCTGGTGAAGGTGCCTCCAGATTTGGCGTAGGCGGGGAGAATATCATCAAGAACTTTCTTGACATTTGTGTAGTCTATCTTGGAGTTACGGTTCGGGTCTAAATACGTGGCCATGGAATATTTCGGGCTTAAGAGGATGAGTGTGCAATGTGTGTCACTTCACAGAACACGGAATGTTAGAAAAAAAAGAACAATTGAAATCTAAGAAATCATATGTTATGGTGCGGTTAAGGGATGACTTACTCGGGAAAGTAAGCCACAAGGAAGTTATCCTTATCTGGGTTTTCCAGAATGACGCCTTCGAGGCAGGTGAAAAACTGCTCGATCTCCTCCTGACTTAGAGTGAAGCACGCAGGAGGGTAGTCATTTCCGATCTTCTTGGCCTTTTTGCCTTTGCGACGACTTTCAGTGTCCTGCGTCGCCTCATCATCATCATCATCATCATCATCATCATCATTAGCGTGAAGCTCCTGCCTGATGCCCATAGATTTCAAGTCTGCCCTTGCTTTCGGCCCATCTTTCGTCCTCTCTGGCATGTTGAGCAGGGTACCAAGCAGACTCTCGCACACATTGTCACACCCTGCATTTTGTAACACTTCATTTGCATTAATAAAGCATGAAAATTTGGACCAACCAAAACTTTTGCATCATTTGGCTTTTTATTTTGGAGTTGGTTTTTCTCTCTGTGATTTTCAAGTGCTCTACAAAGTCAACAACTTCACCCTCTATATTTCATCTCCTTGCCCCAAACTTCTGCCCAATGATCATGCCATGTGTATAGTGCAATGTAGTATTTTCTTACAAAAATAATTTGGCCAAAAAGTATTTTCTAAAATTAGATTTCCAAAAACCCTTGAATTGAGATTTGCACTGCAAGTACTTAATTAAGGGCAGCAAAAATATTTCCAAAAATATGTTTGAGTCCTATTAGATATGGGATACCCAGAAACCACAAACAAATAATTTTGAAAGTTATTTTCCTATTTTATTTAAAGGCTTTTTCTTAAGGCCAGAAATGGTCTTTACTAGGGAAAAATTATTTTATTGATTCAAAAATATTTGACAAAAATCAGGGAAACTCAGTGGGCATATATTTCCCATATATAAGAGTTTCAACATATGGTCATGATCAAAATATTGGACAAAACCTCCCAAAACCATTTTGGCCCATTTCAAGGATTTGAAATATTTCTACAGGAAATATTCCCCAACAATTCCAAGTAAATTCTAGCATGTCAGATATGACATGTTTTATGATCTTGCCAAGTATCATGTCATGGAGAATAGAATAACCCCATGAAATCTCCCCAAAGCCATTTCTATCGATTTTGAAGTTTGAGCTACTTTACATTGCCAAACATGTCCAAATGTTCTCAAACCTTGTGAACATGCTCAAATGGTATAATTATTCATCTAGACCAAATGGCACAAGTTGGAGAGAATGTTATCTTGCTCAAAGTGCCCCAAAACCCTTCCTGTTTAGAACCAAATTTGAACAACTCTACATTGGCAACTTTCTCCTTTTGATCTCAACTTTTGTGGACATGTTCATAACCTCAAATGATGACACTACACCAAGTGGTGCATCAAGGAGAATAGATTTGCATGACTAAATCTTGGTAAAGCCATTTCTGTTGATTTCTAGGGTTTACCAAAGTTACATTGGCTACTTTGCCCAAATGAGCTCAAACTTGGTGGAACATCCTACTTCTATGTGCCATTCCATCCTGTTAATTCTCATGGCAAGTGGAATTAATTTTCTTGCCCAAACCAACAACAAACACCTTCTGCCATTTTACAAAAACCACTATTTTGACCCCTTCCATTATTCTTCATGAGCTCAACTTTTTACCAGAGCTTAATCTAGTCACCTTATACCTCCAGTAGCAATGGCAAGCCCTCGGATCAATTATTTGGGGGTGAAACCCTCACTTTCTCTCTCTGGACAGCCCCATTTCCACTCTTCTCCTTCCTCTCTCTTCACCCACTGGCCATTCAAAGCATCCAAGGCCAAGATCCCTTCCCTAGAACCTCCCCAAACACTACTGGACATGCAAGGGCGCGCCCACAAGCATATAAAATGGCTTGGTGCCATTTGGCCGCTCTGGAGCGCGCTACAGTGCGCTCCCGCACTGTACCCGGCCCCTTCCAACCACCTCCGGCCACCTCGGGCCTCCCCAGCGCGCCCGACGATGCGTCTTGACGTCTGCAACATGCCACGATGCTGTCCTCTTCCTCTCTCCTCCTCCCCGCGCCTCCGCGCTAGCAAACAGAGGCCGCCCAAGCACGTCAATGGTGCGGCTGACACGCGCGCGTCTCTGACCCCTCCCCGCTCTCTCCCTTATCTCCCCTCGGCGTAGTCCATGCACAGGAACACCCCAAACACGGCGCCAGCTCCTCCCGAGCCCTGTGGCAACGAGCAGGACCTTGCCGACGCACGGGTCTACGGTGAGCCGTGGCTCGCCTACTTAAAGGCCTCCCCGAGCCCCCCTCTCCTCACCACTCGCTCTCTCATTCCCCTAAACACCCCCCTACACCACTCACCCCTCTCCAGACGAGCCCGAGCTCGAGATCGAGCCCGAGCTCCGTCGCCTCGGGTCGCCGTCGATCCCACGGTATAGGCCTCCCCTGCTCCTCCTCTACCTCGGTCTGGAACCCCTGAGCACCCCTGACCATTTCCCCCTTCTTCCCCGCCTCTTTTGCAGCTGAAAATGGACGGAGCCGTCGACGCCCGAAGCTCCTCCGCCGCGAACCTCGTCGCCGGTGAACCAGGCCACCCCGGCGACCACCTCCACCTCCATTCAAACGGCGGATCCTCCCTGAGCGCAACGGTACCACCCACGCACCCTCCCGTGCCCTGTATCGACGCCAGCGAGCTCGCCATCGCCTCTGTACAGAGGTAGACGACGACGGCCGTGGGCCCTGTCCGTCAGCCTCACGCCCTGACGGGTGGGACCCACCCATCAGGTTTAAACACGCACGCGCGCGCACCGGTTCGCTGCGTCGGCTGGAGGCGTATTTTCCAAATACGCCTTCGACGTGGCCGCCTTGCGCGGGCTGGATTCCCTCTGGGCCTGCTGCACTGTGGCCGTTCTGGCCCAGTTGCACAGTGCTGCTTCTCCTTTTTCTTTTTCTGGATACTTGCAAAAATTCCACAGGATTAAATATTAATCCAAATGCAACAATCCCAGTTCCTAAAATCTTGTAAAAATCCCACCTATTTAATGGTGCAACTTTCTTTCAAATCCAACTACCTTTTCTTCACTGTAAATATTTAAATGTGATTGTAAGCATTTAAATATGCCTTTGTAAATCAATTTCTCCCATTCTGCTGCACCAAGTCCAAAACTGGGAATTTTCCCCTTCTTAGTTTTCAACCTAGTATTTTACAAAAATAAGTTGACATTTTTCTGAGCACTTTGGTTTTTCTGTTTTATTATTGCCTTATTTTTCTCGTTATTATTTTGCGACGATAGATTGCGTTGCTGACGAAGGAGTTGGACCAGAAGACTTTGAAGACCCTGAAGACTTTGCTGAGCCAGGCAAGCAGCCCTTTGACCATGTCTATGAAACCCTTTTTATGCATGTCATATAGCACTTCATTAGTGTTGCTTTGGAATCATGATGAGAGGGTAACCACTTTGGTGGATTGCCTTCGTTACTTCCTCGTTGATACCTGCATTGTGCATGACCCTACCTTCTTATGAGGGTTATGCCGGTGGGAGTAGATAGGATGCTAAGTAGTGCTACGCAAAGGGACGGGTATATGCGTGGTGATGGAGACACAATATTTTCAAAAGACTTTTCGAAAACCCCATCGGGTGCCACTTATGCCCGAGGGACACAATGAGATGGGTAACCACTTGATGACGAAGTGGTGTACCGAGGCAAGTGTGTGTTGTTTTCAAAAAAGGATTAGATTTAAGATTTGTCGACTGCCCCAACCTTACATGCGCAACCACTCTACCCTTATATGGGAAAGGGCATTATTGATTACTTAGGTCGATACTAGCTTGGAGCCCGCATTACTAGTGACGGGGGAGAGTTGGTGCTCTCTCTCGGGACGGGGTCATGCCAGGTAGGGCGGCCATGACTGTTTTTACAGGGTACCGGATACACCGTTGTGTCCCCTCTCGGATGTTACGATCTCAAGTGAGTCTTGCACAATGTACATCGTGAGGATACGGAACAACGAGTGGACTCCTTGTTAGTGTCGTCTAGGGAAAGATAATGATCGGGTGCTTACCCCGGGTACTTGAGGTATCGCGGGTCGTGGATGACACGGAAGTTCCCCGGATCTTGTGGGTAAAGTCTGCAACCTCTGCAGAGTGTAAAACTATTCGAATAGCCGTGTCCACGGTCAAGGACAGTTGGGCGGTGCTGCTTAAACTATGTCCACATGTTTACAAACCAGTGTGTGTGTTGGATAAGTGGGAAGAACTACTTGGGTCAAGTCAAGGACTTGACATGATTGAGTTTGGTTGGTGCCCACTCTATTTATGTTGATATCTGTTACCTGTCCTCATGGTTACTTGAATTCTCCTGATGCATGTCTTACACGTTGTTGAACATGTCATTGCACTCAAAACTAGCTTTCCGCAAAAATTTACCTATATCATGCATTCTTGTATCTTGAACCAAAACATGGGTTGCTTGCGAGTACATTCAAAGTACTCATTGGCTTGCCACTGGTTATTTAATTGGCCAGGCAAGGAAGAACAGGAGTTCAGAGAAGAATTCTTTCGAGACAAACATGCGAACTAGGACGCTTCCCAGTCAGAATGCCTGTAGGGTTAAGGCAGATGGCATTGTTCTACTTATCGACGAAGATTTCCGCTGCTTGTGTTTCATTTGATGTTCAGCCCTTAAGGCTTTATCTATGTAAGACTTGACCATAATGGTCATGATTTGTGTAAGACGGTATGTATGGATGTAAGACTCCTGTTATTCAGCTTCTGTGTGTTCAGTGAGCATTGATCTCTGGGATCACTGTACACGTGCATTCGGTGATCTCGAGTTATGAGTCGGGGTCCCCACAGAGCTGGTATCAGAGCCATCCTGACTGTAGGAAGCCTTAGTTAGCATGGGCGTTGGTTAGCTTGAGACCATCTAAATTTCTCTTCTTTTCTAAAGCTTACCCCACCCAAGATATATTTCCCTTATTGACCTCTCCCATTCAACCTTTGTAGATGGCTATCGTACCCGAAGACTTCCTGACCACCGGATTTCCCGTGCTTCTCGAGGATAGCCTCAAGAAGTGCCAGTTTCACCGAGCCCCCATTTTCACCTACCATGAGAATTGGATCAATGACACCGAGACGAAGTATCATGTGGAAGTGGTCGTGAAGGCTAATGACTCTCAAACAAGCTGGTTCTTCGAGGGACCCCAGATGGCAACACTGGTTCTTGCCGTCGAGACGGCAACCCTCAGGGCACTCACCCGACTCCGAGACCTCCTTCCAGAGATGGCAGACGAGTTGGCAACCCGCTTCTTGCCTTATCGGAAGGAAGGTGAGGATGAGAACAGTGCACCAACCCCACCATTAGAAGAAGGACTTCCACTCCGATTCCAGACCTACTTCAGCCTTTGTGCCGATAGTTTGGCACAACACTTGGCCTTGGAATCGATGAAGCTTCGAAAGGAACTTCATGGGACCAAGGCACTTCTTCACCAAGCACAAGAGAAGACGGATAGGATCAAGAAGGAAGGTGCTTCCCCTGGTCAACCCACAATCGCATACAGAGGCGGAAGACCCCCAAAGGATGGAGAACCACCACAGCAACACCGCATGAGCGCAAAGGAATACCGCATGCTCTTCGCACCACCGGTAAAGCAACGCCGTGTTGAGATCCTTCACTCCCCCAAACCTTCAAGTGAAGAGGAAAGTCAGGCCACCGATGACGAGGAGGAAGACCCAGAGGAGCCAGACTACGCGACCGAGCATTCCACCACTTAGGCATCATTCGCAACCCGGATATGCCCGTTAGCAACCCCTACGGTAGGATAGGTCGTGTACCCCTATGCGAAGTCGAGTCCTTGTAATGGTTCATATGAAACCATGTAGTGTTGTGTTTGCTTTGATGTGTTTGATGGACGTCGTGCTTTCCTTCGGGAACTTGTAAGCGACTACATCACCCATTTGGATTTCAATGAATGTGTTTGGCCTTTTGGCCCTTGCATGAAAACAATTGGTGTCATACCAACCCCCTTACTAGGAATCCCATCTATATTGCTTTTCCCATCTTTCCCAATCATGAGACCTTGACCGCTCCAACAGGATGCCTGTTGTAACTCGTACTGGTACCTCTACCCAGCAGCAAGAAGCCGGAGAAGGAGCCAGTCAGGACCAAACCCAAGGACAAGTTCCACCACCACCACCACCTCCAAACATGGACATGGCTCAACTTCTCCAAGCCTTCCGAGAGGAACGCCAAGCCAACACTGCAGCCCTCCAGATGATTGCTCAAGCTCTCAACTGCCAGCCGGTGGGAAACGGCAATGGGCGTTCCATGTTGGTGGAGTTCAAGAAGCATGCACCACCCACCTTCATCGAGACTGCTGAACCCCTGGATGCAGACGACTGTGTCCGCACCATTGAGGATCTGTTGGAACTAGCCGGATGCACTGAGGACCGTGAGAAGGTGGCATATGCTGCTCACTATCTCGGGGGAACTGCTAGAGCTTGGTGGGATGGATTCAAGGCCATGCATGCTGAGCGAAACATCACTTGGAATGACTTCAAGGCAGAATTCCGCAAAGCCCACATTCCTTCTGGAATCATGGCCATCAAGAAGCGTGAGTTCCGAGCCCTAAAGCAAGGTAGTAGCACTGTCAAGGAGTACATGCAGAAGTTCAGTGTTCTCTCAAGGTATGCCCCTGTAGATGTCAGCACTGATGCTGCCAAAAAGGGAGCGCTTCATGGAAGGCCTTAACCAGACTCTGCAGTACTCGCTTGTTGTGTGTGACTGCCTGACCTTTCCTGATCTGGTGAACAAGGCACTCATGCTTGAAGATAAGCGACGTGCTTTGGATGACACCTGTAAGCGCAAGATGATCAGCAAGGGTAGCTCCAGCAACCATAAGCCTCGCCCGTGGTAGCCAGCCCCGGTCAAGCCAACCTATTAGCAGCCAAGAGCTCCTGCACCCCGCACCAACTATCCACCCCAGCAGTATGCCAACCCCAGGCCAGCTTACAACAACCCCAATAACAATGCCGGCAAGAGCAGCAACCCCAACTAAGTCACTTGCTTTGGATGTGGTCAGCCAGGACACTACTCCAAGAATTTCCCCAACAAGAAGCTCGACGCCCCGCGCCCCAATGCGCAGGACCCAGGACAAGGCCGTGGAATGCCACTAAGGAACCAAGCTCCCCGCAACCCGCCCAACAACGGCAGGGGTCGTGTGAATCATGTCACTGCTGAAGAAGCCCAGGAAGACCCGAACGTCGTGCTGGGTACGTTCCTTGTCAACTCAACACCTGCAACTGTCTTGTTTGATTCTGGAGCCACGCATTCATTTCTCACCCAAAGGTTTGCATTAAAAAGTGGCATGACCCCTACACCCCTGAATAACCCTGTGGTGGTACAAACCCCCGGAGCAGAGATGAGAGCCAAGATAGGATGTAAAGGAGTCGGGATTGTCATTAACAGGGTAGAATTCCAAGCAGACCTTGTCATCTTAAGATCACAAGGCTTGGATGTGATCTTAGGAATGAATTGGCTCATCAAGCACCAAGGCTTGTTAGATTGTGCCAACCGGACCGTCACAGTGACCAATGACCTAGGAGTCGAAGTTAAGTTTGCTCCCAACCCCTCCTCTGCTCAAGGCGCCCAAGTCAACTGTCTGTCAGAAGTTGGATTGGAGCTAGGTGGGAAGATTGCCTCCCTTTTGCCGAGTTCTCCTACAACAACAGTTATCAGTCAAGCCTCCAGATGGCACCATTTGACGTATTGTATGGTCTGAAGTGCCGCACACCCCTCAATTGGTCAGAAACCGGAGAAGGACTAGTATTTGGGCCCGATATCCTTCGTGAAGCAGAAGAGCAAGTTCAGCTAGTCAGAGAGAAACTGAAGACCGCTAAGTCCAGACAAAAGAGCTATGCCGACACTCGTCGTCGGCAAGTAGACTTCCAAGTCAGAGACCATGTATACCTGCGAGTAACTCCTCTTAAGGGAACCAAGCGTTTCCACGTTAAGGGAAAGCTCGCGCCAAGATTTATCGGCCCTTCGAGATCACCGCACGACATGGAGAAGTGGCTTACCAGTTGGAACTGCCACCTGATCTATTCGATGTGCACAACGTATTCCACGTGTCACAACTCCGGAAGTGTCTCCAAGTTCCAGACAAACCTGATCTTTACAAGGACGTCAATCACCAAGCCATTGACCTTCAGCCCAATTTGACCTACCGCGAGAGACCCATCTACATTTTGGATGAGGCTGAGTGACGCACTCGAAGCCGCACGATCAAGTACCTCAAGGTCCAGTGGAGCAACCACACTGAAGTAGAAGCAACCTGGGAACGTGAAGACTACCTTAGATCCGAGTTTCCATATCTCTTTAAAGCCTAGTTTAGGAATCTCGGGGACGAGATTCTTGTAAGGGGGGTAGGTCTGTCACACCCTGCATTTTGTAACACTTCATTTGCATTAATAAAGCATGAAAATTTGGACCAACAAAAACTTTTGCATCATTTGGCTTTTTATTTTGGAGTTGGTTTTTCTCTCTGTGATTTTCAAGTGCTCTACAAAGTCAACAATTTCACCATCTATATTTCATCTCCTTGCCCCAAACTTCTGCCCAATGATCATGCCATGTGTATAGTGCAATGTAGTATTTTCTTACAAAAATAATTTGGCCAAAAAGTATTTTCTAAAATTGGATTTCCAAAAACCCTTGAATTGAGATTTGCACTGCAAGTACTTAATTAAGGGCAGCAAAAATATTTCCAAAAATATGTTTGACTCATATTAGATATAGGATACCCAGAAACCACAAACAGATAATTTTAGAAGTTATTTTCCTATTTTATTTAAAGGCTTTTTCTTAAGGCCAGAAATGGTCTTTAATAGGGAAAAATTATTTTATTGATTCAAAAATATTTGACAAAAATCAGGGACACTCAGTGGGCATATATTTCCCATATATAAGAGTTTCAACATATGGTCATGATCAAAATATTGGACAAAACCTCCCAAAACTATTTCTGCCCATTTCAAGGATTTGAAATATTTCTACAGGAAATATTCCCCAACAATTCCAAGAAAATTCTAGCATGTCACATATGACATGTTTGATCATCTTGCCAAGTATCAGGTCATGGAGAATAGTATAACCCCATGAAATCTCCCCAAAACCATTTCTGTCCATTTTGAAGTTTGAGCAACTTTACATTGCCAAACATGTCCAAATGTTCTCAAACCTTGTGAACATGCTCAAATGGTCTAATTATTCATCTAGACCAAATGGCACAAGTTGGAGAGAATGTTATCTTGCTCAAAGTGCCCCCAAACCCTTCCTGTTTAGAACCAAATTTGAACAACTCTACATTGGCAACTTTCTCCTTTTGATCTCAACTTTTGTGGACATGTTCATAACCTCAAATGATGACACTACACCAAGTGGTTTATCAAGGAGAATAGATTTGCATGACTAAATCTTGGTAAAGCCATTTCTGTTGATTTCTAGGGTTTACCAAAGTTACATTGGCTACTTTGCCCAAATGAGCTCAAACTTGGTGGAACATCCTACTTCTATGTGCCATTCCATCCTGTTAATTCTCATGGCAAGTGGAATTAATTTTCTTGCCCAAACCAACAACAAACACCTTCTGCCATTTTACAAAAACCACTGTTTTGACCCCTTCCACTATTCTTCATGAGCTCAACTTTTTACCAGAGCTTAATCTAGTCACCTTATACCCTCACTTTCTCTCTCTGGACAGCCCCATTTCCACTCTTCTCCTTCCTCTATCTTCACCCACTGGCCATCCAAAGCATCCAAGGCCAAGATCCCTTCCCTAGCACCCCCCAAACACTACTGGACATGCAAGGGCGCGCCCACAAGCAAAGAAAATGGCTTGGCATGCCATTTGGGCACTCTGGAGCGCGCTACAGTGCGCTCCCGCACTGTAGCCGCCCCCTTCCAACCACCTCCGGCCACCTCAGGCTTCCCCAGCGCGCCCGACAATGCGCCTCGACATCTGCAACATGCCACGGCGCTGTCCCCTTCCTCTCTCCTCCTTCCCGCGCCTTCGCGCTAGCAAATAGAGGCCGCCCAAGCGCGCCAATGGTGCGGCTCACACGCGCGTGTCTCTGACCCCTCCCTGCTCTCTCCCTTAGCTCCCCTCGGCGTAGTCCATGCCCAGGAACACCCCAGACACGGCGCCAGCTCCTCCCGAGCCCTGTGGCAACGAGCAGGACCTCGCCGACGCATGGGTCTACGGTGAGCCGTGGCTTGCCTACATAAAGGCCTCCCCGAGCCCCCCTCTCCTCACCACTCGCTCTCTCACTCCCCTAAACACCCCCCCCCTACACCACTCACCCCTCTCCAGATGAGCCCGAGCTCGAGATCGAGCTCGAGCTTCACCGCCTCGGGTCGCCGTCGATCCCACGGTGCAGGCCTCCCCTGCTCCTCCTCTACCTCGGTTTGGAACCCTCAAGCACGCCTGACCATTTCCCCCTTCTTCCCCGCCTCTTTTGCAGCCAGAAACGGCTGGAGACGTCGACGCCCGAAGCTCCTCCGCCGCGAACCTCGTCGCCGGCGAACCAGGCCACCCCGGCGACCACCTCCACCTCCATCCGAACGTCGGATCCTCCCCGAGCACAACGGTACCACCCACGCACCCTCCCGTGCCCTGTATCGACGCCGGCGAGCTCGCCATCGCCTCTGTACAGAGGTAGATGATGACGGCCATGGGCCCTATCCGTCAGCCTCACGCCCTGACGGGTGGGACCCACCCATCAGGTTTAAACACGCACGCGCGTGCACCGGTTCGTTGCGTCGGCTGGAGGCGTATTTTCCAAATACGCCTTCGACGTGGCCGCCTTGCGCGGGCTGGATTCCCTCTAGGCCTGCTGCACTGTGGCCCTTCTGGCCCAGTTGCACAGTGCTGCTTCTCCTTTTTCTTTTTCTGGATACTTGCAAAAATTCCACAGGATTAAATATTAATCCAAATGCAACAATCCCAGTTCCTAAAATCTTGTAAAAATCCCACCTATTTAATGGTGCAACTTTCTTTCAAATCCAACTACCTTTTCTTCACTGTAAATATTTAAATGTGATTCTAAGCATTTAAATATGCCTTTGTAAATCCATTTCTCTTATTCTGCTACACCAAGTCCAAAACTAGGAATTTTCCCCTTCTTAGTTTTCAACCTAGTATTTTACAAAAATAAGTTGACATTTTTCTGAGCACTTTGGTTTTTCTGTTTTATTATTGCCTTATTTTTCTCGTTATTATTTTGCGACGATAGATTGCGTTGCTCACGAAAGAGTTGGACCAGAAGACTTTGAAGACCCCGAAGACTTTGCTGAGCCAGGCAAGCAGCCATTTGACCATGTCTATGAAACCCTTTTTATGCATGTCATATAGCACTTCATTAGTGTTGCTTCGGAATCATGATGAGAGGGTAACCACTTTGGTGGATTGCCTTCGTTACTTCCTCGTTGATACCTGGATTGTGCATGACCCTACCTTCTTATGAGGGTTATGCCGGTGGGAGTAGATAGGATGCTAAGTAGTGCTACACAAAGGGATAGGTATATGCATGGTTATGGAGACACAGTATTTTCAAAAGACTTTTCAAAAAACCCATTGGGTGCCACTTATGCCCGAGGGAGACAATGAGATGGGTAACCACTTGATGACGAAGTGGTGTACCGAGGCAAGTGTGTGTTGTTTTCAAAAACGGATTAGATTTAAGATTTGTCGACTGCCCGATCCTTACATGCGCAACCACTCTACCCTTATATGGGAAAGGGCATTATTGATTACTTAGGTCGATACTAGCTTGGAGCCCGCATTACTAGTGACGGGGGAGAGTTGGTGCTCTCTCTCGGGACAGGGTCGTGCCAGGTAGGGCGACCATGACTGTTTTTACAGGGCACCGGATACACCGTTGTGTCCCCTCTCGGATGTTACGATCTCAAGTGAGTCTCGCACGATGTACATCGTGAGGATACGGAACAACGAGTGGAATCCTTGTTAGTGTAGTCTAGGGAAAGATAATGATCGGGTGCTTACCCCGGGTACTTGAGGTATCGCGGGTCGTGGATGACACGGAAGTTCCACGGATCTCGTGGGTAAAGTGTGCAACCTGTGCAGAGTGTAAAACTATTCGAATATCCGTGTCCACGGTCAAGGACAGTTGGGCGGTGCTGCTTAAACTATGTCCACGTGTTTACAAACTAGTGTGTGTGTTGGATAAGTGGGAAGAACTACTTGGGTCAAGTGAAGGACTTGACATGATTGAGTTGGGTTGGTGCCCACTCTATTTATGTTGATATCTGTAACCTGTCCTCATGGTTACTTGAATTCTCCTGATGCATGTCTTACACGTTGTTGAACAAGTCATTGCACTCAAAACTAGCTTTCCGCAAAAATTTACTTATATCATGCATTGTTGTATCTTGAACCAAAACATGGCTTGCTTGCGAGTACATTCAAAGTACTCATTGGCTTGCCACTGGTTATTTAATTGGCCAGGCATGGAAGAACAGGAGTTCGAAGAAGAATTCTTTCGAGACGAACATGCGAACTAGGACGCTTCCCAGTCAGAATACCTGTAGGGTTAAGGTAGATGGCATTGTTCTACTTATCGACGAAGATTTCCGCTGCTTGTGTTTCATTTGATGTTCAGCCCTTAAGGCTTTATCTATGTAAGACTTGACCATAATGGTCATGATTTGTGTAAGACGGTATGTATGGATGTAAGACTCTTGTTATTCAGCTTCTGTGTGTTTAGTGAGCATTGATCTCTGGGATCACTGTACACGTGCATTAGGTGATCTCGACTTATGAGTCGGGGTCCCCACACACGTTCTTCGTGATATGCATGACATCAAGGCTGTGAGGCACACGGTGGATCTTCCAGTACGGCAAGTCCCAAAAAACAGACCTCGTTTTCCATACCTTCAACGGCGGCTTTGGCGCCTTTCGCTTCTTTCCCGGCTCTGGCGCCTTTTGCTTCTTTCCCGGCAGTGGGCAGTCTTTCCAATTTTTCAACAGCTCGTCTATTTCCTCGCCGCTCCTCGTACACGGGCGTTTTCGGGGTTCGGTTTCACCATCGAACAGATCCTTGCGTTTCCTCCATGGGTCATCGTCGCGAAGCCACCTTCGATGTCCCATGAACACGGTTTTCGAAGACCCGGGATCTCTATCTAGCTGGCGATATGTAGTGTCATCCATGCACCTTACGCATCCAGAAAATCCATGGACTACCTGCCCCGCGAGATATCCGTAACCGAGATAGTCGTGCACTGTCGTGAGCAGTGCGGCTCTCATAGGGAAATATTCTTTCTCTGCGGCGTCCCACGTAATTGCTGGCGTTTTCCACAGCGTGTCTAGCTCCTCCTTCAGCAGCCCCAGATACAGATTGATGTCGTTCCCTGGTTGTTTCAGCCCTTCAATTAGCATACTCATGTGAATGTACTTCCTCTTCATGCACAACCAGGGGGGAAGGTTGTACATCCACACAAACACAGGCCAGGTGCTACGTGTGCTTCTCTGGCTGCCAAACGGATTGACTCCATCGGTGCTCATGCCCAACACGATGTTCCTTGGATCCTTCCCAAATTCTGGGTATTCGAAGTTCAACGCTTGCCACTGGCTCGCATCCTTAGGGTGACTCAGCATCTTGTCTTTTTTATTTATCTCTGGATCATTTCCGTCATCTTCCAGCTTCTTCTCCTCCCTATTCGCATACCAATGCAGGAGCTTTGCTACCTTAGGGTCCGCGAAATACCGCTGCAGACGAGGAGTGATCAGAAAGTACCACACCGATTTTTGAGGAGCTTTCTTCCTCTTCTTGTATCGAGTGACGCCGCACACCGGACATATGGTAGACTCCGCGTGCTCGTCCCGATAAATGATACAATTGTTCATGCACACATGGTATTTCACGTGCGGTAAATCTAGAGGACACACGATTTTCTTTGCCTCCTCGAAACTGGTCGGGCACTTGTTCCCCTTGGGAAGACGTTCGTGCCAGAATGAAATGTTCTCGTCGAAGCATGCGTCGGTCATTTTGTGTTTTACCTTCATCTCCAGACCCATGAGCGTTACTTCCACGCGGGTATCCTCGGGCCTGCATCCTTCATACAATGGAGTAACCGCGTCTATCTCCAGTTGATCCAGCTTGGCTTTCTCTCGGACGGTAGCTCTTGTGTTATCCGTCTGCTTGAGAAGCAGCTCTTGAATATGAGGGTCCTGCACCCAGCCTCCATCGTCGTCTGCTCCGGTATCTTCATCTTCATGATCATGCCCTTCATCTTGATCTTCCTCATCATCATGTACGACATCTTCTACATGATGACTGTGTACAGCATCACCGTCGTGATCATGTCCTGGAGATTCTTCGTCTTCTCGCCCGCCCTTGCCGCGGTGGTACTTGTCTTGTTGCCGTTCCTCATTTCTTTCCCGGCCCCGGCCATGGACGACTTCATAGTCATCTTCATCACCTTGCCACCGATAGCCATCCATGAAACCACGCAAGAGCAGGTGGTCCCGCACCTGCCCGTAATCCGGGTCCGCAATAAGGCTCTTCAGCTTGCATCTTCGACATAGACATCTTATCTCTGTCTCGTTCTTTTGAAGCATCTCGGCCATCGCGGAGCTCAAAAACCTATTCACGATGCCTTCAGTCATCGTGCGGACCATGGTCGCCTGCGGGGTAGAGCAAAACGATATTTTAGAACCAAGAAAAAATTTGGCATGACCTTCCCTAAAAATAGGACCAAAAAGAATGCATAGTGCCAAAATTCTCACCAAAACGGAAATGAATCAAAACATTCCGGCAAAATATTGGCAACTATCGCATTTCAAATACCGGTACCTTCAAACACAAACATATATGCAACACCACAAACACATGCAACACCACAAACATACATAGATCTAGCTAGGCCACAAAAAGTGCATGTGCACGTTGTTGGAGCGAGCTAGGGAGAAAAAAAGTAGATCTACATCATGAAGATAGCTTTCCCCTTACTTACCTATCGAAAAAAGGTAATTTCACCACTTAATTTTGATGAATCTATGATGGAAATGAGGTGAGGAGGAGGAGGCAGCCGAAAGCTTGGAGAAGGAGGTGGAGGGAATGAAGTGGGGAAAGTGAGTGGGTAGGTGTGGGGCTGTCCAAAATATCTAGTTGGGGTCCCAGGTTACTAATGGCGCACCACAAGGAAATGCGCCATTAGTTACCCTGGTTACTAATGGCGCACCTGCAGGTGGTGCGCCATTAGAAGTTTTGCAAAAAAGTAAAAAATATAAATATATATACTAACGGCGCACCGTGTAATAGTGCGCCATTACTAGTTTAAACTAGTAATGGCGCACTATGAAACGGTGCGCCATTAGTAGTTTTGCAAAAAAAATTAAGAAAAAAATCATTTTACGGAACCATTACTCTCTGCCTGGTGCGCCATTACTAGTTAGAACTAGTAATGGCGCATTGTCGACCTGATGCGCCATTAGTATGTATGGAAAAATGGAAAAAAAATTAATACTAGTGGCGCACCCTGTTTCTGGTGCGCCATTATTGTCTTCCACACTAATGGAGCATCACCAACAGGTGCGCCATTAGTATATAGTAGTGGCGCACTACTTCCCTGGTGCGCCATTAGTATCAATCCTATCTATAGCCCTTTTCCTAGTAGTGGTCTAGCAACCCATCATCTACTTATTACTTCCCAATGCCTTCCTCTAGGCCCAAATAATGGTGAAGTGTCATGTAGTCGACGTTCACATAACACCACTAGAGGAGAGACAACATACATCTCATCAAAATATCGAACGAATACCAAATTCACATGACTTCTAATAGCAAGACTTCTCCCATGTCCTCAGGAACCAAAGTAACTACTCACAAAGCATAAACATGTTCATAATCAGAGGGTATTAATATGCATATAGGATCTGAACACATGATCTTCCACCAATTAAACCAACTAGCATCAACTACAAGGAGTAATTAACACTACTAGCAACCTACTAGCACCAATCTCGGACTTGGAGACAAGAATTGGATACAAGAGATGAACTAGGGTTTTGAGATGAGATGGTGCTGATGAAGATGTTGATGGAGATTGCCCTCTCCCGATGAGAGGAGCGTTGGTGATGATGATGGCGATGATTTCCCCCTCCGGGAGGGAAGTTTTCCCGGCAGAACAGCTCCGCCAGAGCCCTAGATTGATTCCGCCAAGGTTCCGCCTCGTGGCGACGGAGTTTCATCCGAGAAGATTGCTTATGAAATTTTTTCCCATCGAAAGACTCCATGTAGCAGAAGATGGCCACCGGAGGGCCACCAGGGGGCCCACGAGGTAGGGGGCGCGCCCATGGAGGTAGGGCGCGCCCCCACCCTCGTGGGAAGGGTGTGGCCCCCCTGGTGAGGTTCTTGCGCTTAGTATTTTTATATATTTGGAAAACATCATCCGTGAAGTTTCAGGACTTTTGGAGCTGTTCAGAATAGGTCTCTAATATTCGCTCCTTCTCCAGCCCAGAATCCCAGCTGCCGGCATTCTCCCTCTTTATGTAAACCTTGTAAAATAAGAGAGAATAGGCATAAAGTATTGTAACATAATGTGTAATAACATCCTATAATGCAACAAAGATTGATATAAAAGCATGATGCAAAATGGACGTATCAACTCCCCCAAGCTTAGACCTCGCTTGTCCTCAAGCGAAAAGCCGAAATCGAAAAATATGTCCACATATTTAGAGGGCATCATGATCATTCTTAGAACAACAACTTACATAATTGTTTGTCATATAATATCTGATGCTAGACTAATAATTCAATCACAATATCAAGTATGAATCGTAAACTTCATTGAAAACTAACAAACTACAATCTCGGTCATTGAAGCAATTGCAATTTATCATAACATAGGAAAGAGTCAATGTATAAGAGATTTTTAGCAAGTCCACATACTCAACTATCATATAATCTTTCACAATTGCTGACACTCACGCAATAATTATGGGTATGGAGTTTTAATCGGACACAGAGAAAGATAGGGGCTTATAGTTTTGCCTCCCAACGTTTTACCTCAAGGGTAATGTCAATAGTAATAGTTCATGAAAACTCACATCCAATTAGCCATATATACTAGGATCTTTCCAACATATTGTGCTTGCCAAAGGATAAAATGTAAAAAGTAAGGGTGAAGATCACCATGACTCTTATGCAATGTAGGAGATAAAAGTAAAAGATAGGCCCTTCGCAGAGGGAAGCAGAGGTTGTAATGTGCTTTTATGGGTTGGGTGCACAAAATCTTAATGCCAAAGAACGTCACTTTATATTGCCACTTGTGATATGGACCTTTATTATGCAGTCTGTCGCTTTTATTACTTCCATATCACACGCTCGTATAAAGCTTATTTCTTCCACACCAATAAATCATACATATTTAGAGAGCAATTTTTATTACTTGCACTGATGACAACTTACTTGATGGATCTTACTCAATCCATAGGTAGATATGGTGGACTCTTATGGCAAGACTGGTTTAAGGGTGTTTGGAAGCACAAGTAGTATCTCTACTTGGTGCAATGAATTTGGCTAGCGTAAAGGGGAAAGGCAAGCTCATCATGTTGGAAGATCCAAGACAATATAATTTATCTCAGATGTAAGAAAACATAACCCATTACGGTGTCTTCCTTGTCCAATGTCAACTCTTTAGCATGTCATATTTTAATGAGTGCTCACAATCATAAAAGATGTCCAAGATAGTATATTTATATGTGAAGACCTCTCTTTCTTTATTACTTCCTATTAATTGCAACGATGACCAAAACTGTGTTTGTCAACCCTCAATAACTTTTATTCATCATACTCTTTCTATGTGAGCTCATTACTCTCCATAAGACTCATATGATCTCTTTGTTTCTTTTTATTTCTTTCTCTTTTCTTTTATTCCTTTAGGATCATGGCAAAATAATCAAGCCCTTGACTCAACATTAATGTTTATTATATAGCTCACGGACTCGATTACATAGAAGGATAATAAAGCAAAACTCACAACTAGATGATACTAAGAACTTTTATTCTACTAGATCAAGATATTACCAAAAGGATCGAACTAAGAAAAACGATAAAGATAAAGTGATGGTGATACGATATTGGGGCACTCCCCCAAGCTTGGCAGTTGCCAAGTGGAGTGCCCATACCCATGTGAAGAAGGTGGGGTTGTTGATGATGGATAGTCGCACATCGAGCGTAGGAGGTCTTCTAACTTGCGGATAATGCCCTTGAGTGCGATGATATGCTCCTTCAACAAAATATTTTCATGTGTGAGATACTTATTTTGTATACAGTCCAACTCAATCATCTTGAAAGCTTCGATTTCTATGGGGGTAAGAAGATTGTGATCCAGTTGAAGGGTGTCTTCTGTTGCTGGAACTTGGTCCTCCATGGCCTTCTTGATCCCTTCATCCTTGTTGATTTCCATAGGTTCTTCTCTCTTCAGCTCTATCTTCATTAGCCAAGCATCATTACCCTCATGGTTGGAGGAGGAGGGAGACGACATAGTGCCTGGCCTTGACAACCCTGACAGAAAATAGCTCGAAACAAAGACAGGAGATTTTTGCGTGATACGGGAGTCAAAATCCTCGGGAGATTACATAATGAATTTTTACCGACCAAAATATGTGTCGTGTAACAAAAAGGAGTCCGGAGAGCACACGAGGTGCCCACGAGGTAGGGGGCGCGCCTAGTAGGGTAGGGTGCACCCTCCACCCTCGTGGAGCCCTCGTGTCCTTCCCGGACTACTGCTTATTTTTCTATTTTTCTAAATATTCCAAAACGGAGAACTATTGGCTTAAAACTGTTTTGGAGTCAGTTTACTTACCGTACCACATACTTATTCCTTTTCGGAGTCTGAAACGTTCCGGAAAGTGTCCTTTATGTATTCCTCCGTGGTTACGGTTTTGATAACATTGGTTTCAACATTTATGGGATTACCTGAGATATAGTGTTTGATTCTTTGACCGTTCACCACCTTCGGATTGGTGCCTTCGAAGTTGTTGATTTTTATGGCACCGGAACGGTAAACCTCCTCGATAATGTCAGGGCCTTCCCATTTAGAGAGGAGTTTTCCTGCAAAAAATCTTAAACGAGAGTTGTATAACAATACATAGTTACCTACATTAAACTCACACTTTTGTATCCTTTTGTCATGCCATCTTTTAACTTTTTCTTTAAACAACTTGGCATTTTCGTAGGCTTGGGTTCTCCATTCATCAAGTGAGCTAATATCAAATAACCTCTTCTCACCGGCAAGTATAAAATCATAATTAAGTTCTTTAATAGCCCAATAAGCCTTGTGTTCTAGTTCGAGAGGCAAGTGACATGCTTTTCCATAGACCATTTTATATGGAGATATGCCCATAGGATTTTTATATGAAGTTCTATAGGCCCATAATGCATCATCAAGTTTCTTGGACCAATTCTTTCTAGACCTATTAACAGTCTTTTGAAAAATTAATTTGAGCTCTCTATTACTCAATTCTACTTGACCACTAGACTGAGGGTGATAAGGAGATGAAATTCTATGATTAACATCATATTTAGCAAGCATTTTACGGAAGGCACCATGAATAATATGTGAACCACCATCAGTCATTAAATATCTAGGGACTCCAAATCTTGGAAAAATAACTTCTTTAAGCATTTTAATAGAAGTGTTATGATCAGCACTACAAGTTGGAATAGCTTCTACCCACTTAGTAACATAATCAACAACAACTAAAATATGTGTATAACCATTAGAGGAAGGAAAAGGTCCCGTAGAGTGAAAGCCCCAAACATCAAATGGTTCAATAACAAGTGAATAATTCATGGGCATTTCTTGACGTCTACTAATATTACCAATTCTTTGACATTCAACTTACGGGCATCCTTGAAGAGAGTAGGCCAATAAAAACCAGATTGCAGTACCTTATGTGCAGTTCTATCTCCAGCATGGTGTCCTCCATAAGCTTCGGAGTGACACTTGCATAGGATATGTTCCTGTTCATGCTCAGGTACACAACGAATAATAACACCATCTACTCCTTTATAAAGATGTGGGTCATCCCAAAAGTAATGCCTCAAATCATAGAAGAACTTTTTCTTTTGCTGGTATGTGAAACTAGGTGGTATAACCTTAGCAACAATGTAATTAGCATAATCAGTATACCATGGAGCATTATGAGAAGCATTTATGACATTTAATTTCTCATCAGGAAAACTATCATCAATAGGTCGTGGGTCATCAAGCACATTTTCTAACCTAGACAAGTTGTCTGCAACAGGGTTCTCAGCTCCTTTTCTATCGACAATATGCAAATCAAATTCCTGTAGTAAGAGAACCCATCTAATAAGTCTAGGTTTAGCATCTTTCTTTTTCATAAGATATTTAATAGCAGCATGATCAATGTGAATAATTACTTTAGAATCGACAATATAAGGTCTAAACTTATCACAAGCAAATACAACTCCTAAGAATTCTTTTTTAGTAGTAGCATAATTTCTTTGAGCATTTCTAGAGTTTTACTAGCATATTGAATAACATTTAGTTCCTTATCAACTCTTTGTCCTAGAACAACACCTACAGCATAATCACTAGCATCACACATAATTTCAAAGGGTAAATTCCAATTAGGCGGCTGAACAATAGGCGCAGAGATCAATGCTTTCTTAAGTATTTCAAATGCT
This sequence comes from Triticum aestivum, assembly GCF_018294505.1. NCBI lineage: Eukaryota > Viridiplantae > Streptophyta > Magnoliopsida > Poales > Poaceae > Triticum > Triticum aestivum. The sequence goes on along the minus strand of NC_057812.1, from coordinate 356,274,269 downwards.
TCTACACAATCATCATCAAAGACAAATGGTATATCTTTTTGTAACAAATTAGTCAGAGGACGGGAGATTTTTGAGAAGTCCTTACTGAACCTCCTATAAAAACCGGCATGACCAAGGAAACTTCTTATACCTTTGATGTCCTTGGGACATGGCATCTTTTCAATAGCATCAACCTTGGCTTTATCAACTTCAATACCTCTTTCAGAAACTTTCTGCCCCAAGACAATACCTTCATTAACCATAAAGTGGCACTTTTCCCAATTCAAGACAAGATTAGTTTCTTCACATCTCTGCAAAACTCGATCAAGGTTGCTCAAGCAGTCATCAAAAGAAGATCCATAGACGGAAAAGTCGTCCATGAAAACCTCACAAATCTTTTCACAAAAGTAAGCAAATATAGCCATCATGCATCTTTGAAAGGTAGTAGGTGCATTACATAAACCAAAAGGCATATGTCTATAAGGAAAAGTACCAAAAGGGCATGTAAAAGTAGTCTTTGATTGATCTTTGGCTGACACATGTATTTGAGAGAAACCAGAATAACCATCTAGAAAGCAAAAATGTGTATGTTTGGACAATCTTTCTAGCATTTGATCGATAAAAGGTAAGGGGTAATGATATTTTTTAGTAGCCTTATTTAATTTGCGGAAATCAATTACCATCCTATAACCTGTAATAATTATTTGAGGAATCAATTCATCTTTATCATTAGGAACAACAGTAATACCTCCCTTCTTAGGGACACAATGGACATTGCTTACCCACTGACTATCAGCAACGGGATAAATTATACCTCCCTCAAGGAGCTTTAGTATCTCCTTTCTTACCACTTCTTTCATTTTAGGATTCAGCCGGCGTTGATGATCACAAACTGGTTTAGCATCTTCTTCCAAATTAATTTTATGTTGACATAGAGTGGGACTAATGCCCTTAAGATCATCAAGAGTATACCCAATAGCAGCACGATGCTTCTTCAGAGTTTTCAATAATCTCTCTTCTTCATGTTCTGAAAGGTTAGCACTAATAATAACAGGATATATCTTTTTCTCATCAAGATAAGCGTATTTAATGGTATCGGGTAACCGTTTAAGCTCAAACACGGGAACACCCTTGGGTGGAGGAGGATCCCCTAGGATTATAACAGGTAAATTGTTTTTCAGCATAGGTTCCTGTTTAAAGAATACTTCATCTAATTCCCTTCTTTCGTTAATAAACATATCGTTTTCATGGTCTAGCAAATATTGTTCTAAAGGATCACTAGGAGGTACGACAATAGAAGCAAGACCAATAATTTCATCCTTATTCGGTAATTCTTCTTCACGGTATTGTCTAATAAATTTAGAAAAATTAAATTCATGAGTCATATCATCTAAACCGACAGTAACAACATCTCTTTTGCAATCTATGGTAGCATTAACAGTATTTAAGAAGGGTTTACCAAATATAATGGGACAAAAGCTATATTGTGGGGAACCAAGAACAAGAAAATCAGCAGGATATTTAGTTTTCCCACACAAAACTTCAACATCTCTAACAATTCCCATTGGTGAAATAGTATCTCTATTAGCAAGTTTAATTGTGACATCAATATCTTCCATCTCAGCAGGTGCAATATCATGCATAATTTTTTTTGTATAAGGAATAAGGTATTGCACTAGCACTAGCACCCATATCACATAAGCCATGATAACAATGATCTCCTATTTTAACAGAAATAACAGGCATGCCTACTACATGTCTAGGTTTATCTTTATCACGGGATTTAGCAATTCTAGTAGTTTCATTACAAAAATAAATAACATGCCCATCTATATTATCAGACAAGGATCTTTAACAATAGCAATATTAGGTTCAACTTTAACTTGCTCAAGAGGTGTATATGTTTTAATATTGCTTTTACGAACCACAGTTGTAGCTTTAGCAGGATCCATTATCCTAACAGGGAAAGGTGGTTTCTCAACATAAGAAGTAGGAACAATAGGATCATTATAAGTAATAGTCTTTTCTTCAACTTTAATAGGTGCAGCTACTTTTACTTATATGGGAGGATGATATTTAAACCACTTCTCCTTGGGGAGATCAACATAAGTAGCAAACTATTCATAGAAAGAAGCTACTATCTCAGAGTCAAGTCCGTATTTAGTGCTAAATTTACGAAAAACATCGGTATCCATAAAAGATTTAACACAATCAAAACTAGGTGTCATACCTGACTCCTTACCATTGTCGAGGTCCCAATCTTCAGAGTTGTGTCTAATTCTTTCAAATAAATCCCATTTGAATTCAATAGTCTTCATCATAAAAGAGCCAGCACAAGAAGTATCAAGCATGGTGCGATTGTTACCAGAAAGCCGAGCATAAATTTTTTGAATAATCATTTCTCTGGAGAGCTCATGATTGGGGCATGAATATAACATTGATTTAAGCCTCCCCCAAGCTTGAGCGATGCTTTCTCCTTCGCGAGGCCAAAAATTATATATATATAATTGCGATCACGATGAACAAGATGCATAGGATAAAACTTCTGATGAAATTTCAATTTCAATCGTTTGTAATTCCAAGACCTCATATCATCACATAGCCTATACCATGTCGATGCATCTCCCCTCAAAGATAAGGGAAAGACCTTCTTCTTAACAACATCTCCTGGTACACCTGCAAGCTTAAATAATCCACAAACTTGATCCACATATATCAGATGTTCATCAGGATGTTTTGTTCCATATCCTAAAAAAGGAATAGCTAGTAGTTTTTCTATCATACCCAAAGGAACTTCAAAGCAAGCATTTTCATTTTCATATTCATTTTCAGTAGGTTCAGTTGGTTGAGGAGCAACTCTTTGCTCTACTGGTCGGGGTGAAGATACCCCGAACAAGCACCTCAGAGCATTACCTTCCATGGTAACAAGTGACAGTAAATTTCAGCACACTATATAAATTCTTCCTTACCAAATTCCACCTACCAAAGGCGCTTCACTTGCCGGCAACGGCGCCAGAAAAGAGTCTTTATGACCCACAAGAATAGGGGATCAATCGTAGTCCTTTCGATAAGTAAGAGTGTCGAACCCAACGAGGAGCAGAAGGAAATGATAAGCGGTTTCCATCAAGGTATTCTCTGCAAGTAGTGAAATAAGTGGTAACAGATAATTTTGTGATAGGATAATTTGTAACGAGCAACATGTAACAAGTAAATAAAATGCAGCAAGGTGGCCCAATCCTTTCGTAGCAAAGGACAAGCCTGGACAAACTCTTATGATGTAAAGCGCTCCCGAGGACACATGGGAATATCGTCAAGCTAGTTTTCATCAGGTTCATATGATTCGCGTTCGGTGCTTTGATAATTTGGTATGTGGGTGGACCGGTGCTTGGGTGATGCCCTTACTTGGACAAGCATCCCACTTATGATTAATCTCTATTGCAAGCATCCGCGAATACAACAAAAGTATTAAGGTAAACCTAACCATAGCATGAAACATATGGATCCAAATCAGCCCCTTACGAAGCAACGCAGAAACTAGGGTTTAAGCTTCTTTCACTCTAGCAACCCATCATCTACTTATTACTTCCCAATGCCTTCCTCTAGGCCCAAATAATGGTGAAGTGTCATGTAGTCGACGTTCACATAACACCACTAGAGGAGAGACAACATACATCTCATCAAAATATCGAACGAATACCAAATTCACATGACTACTAATAGCAAGACTTCTCCCATGTCCTCAGGAACAAAAGTAACTAATCACAAAGAATAAACATGTTCATAATCAGAGGGGTATTAATATGCATATAGGATCTGAACATATGATCTTCCACCAATTAAATCAACTAGCATCAACTACAAGGAGTAATTAACACTATTAGCAACCTACTAGCACCAATCCCGGACTTGGAGACAAGAATTGGATACAAGAGATGAACTAGGGTTTTGAGATGAGATGGTGCTGATGAAGATGTTGATGGAGATTTCCCTCTCCCGATGAGAGGAGCGTTGGTGATGACGATGGCGATGATTTCCCCCTCCAGGAGGGAAGTTTCTCCGGCAGAACAGCTCTACCAGAGCCCTAGATTGATTCTGCCAAGGTTCCGCCTCGTGGCGGCGGAGTTTCGTCCGAGAAGATGGCTTATGAATTTTTTCCCATCGAAAGACTCCATATAGAAGAAGATAGCCACCAAAGGGCCACCAGGGGGACCACGAGGTAGGGGGCACGCCCCCCACACTCGTGGGAAGGGTGTGGCCCCCCTGGTGAGGTTCTTGCGCTCAGTATTTTTTATATATTTGGAAAACATCATTCGTGAAGTTTCAGGACTTTTGGAGCTGTGCAGAATAGGTCTCTAATATTTGCTCCTTTTCCAGCCTAGAATCCCAGCTGCCGGCATTCTCCCTCTTTATGTAAACCTTGTAAAATAAGAGAGAATAGGCATAAGGTATTGTGACATAATGTGTAATAACAGCCCATAATGCAATAATATTGATATAAAAGCATGATGCAAAATGGACCTATCACATACCTCTCACCGCCAGCTCAAGCAGTGGGCGCGTGAGATCACAGCAGTGGAACAATCACTTGATGCTTAGAAGCCACTAAAGTGGTCCAGCACGCCTATCATTTTTTACACTGAGGAGCACCCTGATCGCACAACTGCGGTCGGGTTTTGCCGTTGTTGGTCTCGCCAACAATACGCAACCTAAAGGTGACGAAGATGTTAGTTGATGGTGGGGCTGGTCTGAACTTGATCTCGCCTATTGTGATCAAAAGGCTGCAGATTCCTGATGGAGACCTCGAAGAGACGGGCATGTTTCAAGGGGTCAACCCAGGGAGGAGTCAGCTGAAGGGTAAGGTCACGCTGCTCGTGACATTTGGAGGTGAGTTAACCTACAGGACGGAGAGGATTTTTTTTGATGTAGCTGAGAACCCCTTGCCCTACAACGGGATCTTCGGTCGCCCAGCACTAGCCAAGTTCGTGGCGGCGTCACATTACGCCTACAACACGCTGAAGATTCCTGGGCCGATGACCATCATCACCATCCCCTCTGACAAGAAGGACGCACTGATCTACGCCGACCAACTCTACCGGGAAGCAGTTGCAACGACTGCCGCCAAGGCACTTGCTCCTGCCACTGGAGCCCCGGGAGAGAAGAAGACCGGCAAGACCTCTCGCACCCACTCCGGCAAGCGCACCTCTTCGGAGTGTTGTGCTCCCCTTGAGGACATGCCAGAGAGCTCCACCTACATGAGCAAGAAATCCAGAGCTGCACCACCGGAGACCAAGAAGGTGTCCGTCAAGGAGAATGGCACGGGAGGGGCTTTCACCATAAGCTCCACCCTAGACAACAAATAGGAAGGCGCGCTCATCACCTTCCTGCAGGAGAATGTCGACGTGTTTGCATGGCAAGCTTCCGACATCCCCGGCGTTCCCAGGGAGGTGATTGAGCACCATCTTGCTGTCTATCCTCACGCGCGACTCGTCAAGCAAAAGGTCATGAAGCATACTTTGGAACGGCAGGAGTTCATTACAGAGGAGATCAGGAAGTTGGAAGCGGCAGGCTTTGTGAGAGGAGTACTCCATACAACGTGGTTGGCCAATCCGGTGGTGGTGCGCAAGGCAAATGGGAAGTGGAGGTTGTGTATTGACTACATAGATATCAATAAGGCTTGTCCCAAGGACCCTTTCCTGTTGTCGCGCATTGATCAGATTGTCAACTCCACGACCGGGTGTGACCTTTTATCATTCCTTGATGCCTACTCAGGATACCACCAGATCTTCATGACAAGAGAAGACGAAGAGAAGACTGCATTCATCACCCCATGTGGTATGTATTGCTTTTTACGGATGCCTTTCGAGTTGAAGAGTTCTGGCTCAACGTTTGCAAGGGCAGTCCAAATTGGTTTTGAGCCCCAGCTACATAGAAATATGGAAGCTTATATGGATGACATAGTGGTCAAAACCAAGGACGGGGCAACACTTGTACAAGATTTCAAAGAGACGTTTGTAAAACTGCGCAAATTCAACCTCAGGTTGCACCCTGAGAAGTGTGTCTTCGGGGTTTCGTCCGGCAAACTTCTCGGGTTCTTTGTGTCACAGTGTGGGATCGAGGCGAATCCAGACAAGATCAAGGCTATTGAGCAGATTGAGGCGCCCAAGCCGATCAAGGATGTGCATCGGCTCACTGGTTGTGTTGCCGTCATGAGAAGATTCATCTCCAAGTATGCTGAGCATGCCCTTCCCTTTTTCAAAATCTTGAAAAAGGTGGGCCCAATGGAATGGACCCCCGAGGGTGAAGCAGCGCTGCAGGATTTGAAGAAATACCTCTTCTCTACACTGATACTAGTTGTGCCCAAACCACAAGAGCCGTTGTTGTTGTATCTGGTGGCAACGAATCAAGTGGTCAGTGTCGCGCTAGTGGCGCAGAGGGAGGTCGACAAAGAGGCAGTGGCAACGGCAGGACTAGCGGATGGCAAGCCAGAGCTCCCCCGGCAGGGCCTGGTTCCAGCAAGGCAAGGCCCCCGGCAGAGTGTGATGCTGGCAGGACAGGGCCTGCGCAACCAAACGAAGTGGTGCAGAAAAAGAAAATGACGCAGCACCCGGTTTACTTTGTCAGCTCCCTCTTGCAGGGGGCTAGGTCATGGTACTTCAGTGTGCAGAAATTGCTCTTCGGCCTCCTTATGGCCACGAGGAAGCTGCGTCATTACTTCCAAGCACACGAAATCACCGTCGTTACCCGCCTCCCGTTGCAACGGATATTGCATAACCCAAACACAACCGGGAGGATTGTGGAGTGGGCCGTGGAACTGTGGAGCTTTGGTTTGAACTTTGAAAGTACTTCAACAATCCAGAGCAGAGTCTTGGCAGAGATCATTGCCGAGTCGACCTCAACGCCCGACGAAGAGATCCAGGAGACCACCCTCCCCGGCAAGGAGGCAAGTCGGAACTGGATTATGTACTTTGACGGGGCTTTCTCGCTGCAAGGCGCAGGTGCTGGTGTGCTGGTCATTGCACCCACCGGATAGCACCTCAAGTATGTAACCCATATGCACTTTCCCATGGAGATGTCCACGAACAACACTGCTGAATACGAGGGGTTGCTTGCCGGTCTCAGGATCGCGGCAGACATCGGGATCAAGAAGCTCATCGTCAGGGGCGATTCACAGATTGTCGTCAGGCAAGTCAACAAAGATTATCAAAGCCCGTTGATAGAGGCCTACGTAGATGGGTTGAGGAAGCTGGAGGAGCATTTTGACGGTATACAGGCGGAGCATGTTCCCCGAGTGGAGAACGACATTGCCGACTACTTGTCGAAACGCGCCGCCTTCATACTACCTGTGGAACCAGGTACTTTTGTGCTTCGATTGACTCAACCATCCATTGGACCATCAACAGAGCAGAATAAGTGAAGGAAATCAGGCCCTAGGAAGTAATTTCCTACCGAGCTCCCAGGAGCCGCCGGCAAAGATGTTGCCGTGGACGCTGAGCCTGCCATGGGGCAACCGACGCCAGCGGGGCATCAAGCCCTAGCTGTAGAGACAGCCGTTCCCATGGAAGAGGAAATGCCTTTAGTCCTTGCCGTCGAGCACCAGGCTCCGGCATGGGCACAACATACGTCTGATTCCTCCAAATAGGGGAACTCCCTGAGGAGCAGGAAGAAGCGGAGAAAGTAGCCCGTCGGTCTGCCATGTATCAGTTCGTCGATGACATCATGTAGAGAAAAAGACCAAACGGTGTGAAATTGAGGTGCATTTCCCAGGAGGAAGGACTGGGCTGATGGCAGAGATACACGGCGGCATATGTGGCTCCCACATAGGGTTGAGGGCCCTTGCCGGCAAGGCATTCCGGCAAGGTTTCTTCCGGCCCACTGCCCTGTAGGATGCAACGACACTAGTAACCAAGTGTGAAGCGTGTCAGTTCCATTCGAAGAAGCTTCATCAACCGGCTCAAGCCCTTTAAACAATTCCTCTCGCCTAGTGATGTCTACTACACAACCTTCTTCTTGTAGACGTTGTTGAGCCTCCAAGTGCAGAGGTTTATAGGACAGTAGCAAATTTCCCTCAAGTGTATGACCTAAGGTTTATCAATCCGTAGGAGGCGTAGGATGAAGATGGTCTCTCTCAAGCAACCCTGCAACCAAATAACAAAGAGTCTCTTGTGTCCCCAACACACCGAATACAATGGTAAATTGTATAGGTGCACTAGTTCAGCGAAGAGATGGTGATACAAGTTCTATATGGATGGTAGTTAAAGGTTTTTGTAATCTGAAAATATAAAAACAGCAAGGTCACTAATGATAAAAGTGGGCACAAACAGTATTGCAATGTGTGGAAACAAGGCCTAGGGTTCATACTTTCACTAGTGCAAGTTCTCTCAACAACAATAGCATAATTGGATCACATAACTATCCATCAGCATGCAACAAAGAGTCACTCCAAAGCCACTAATAGCGGAGAACAAACGAAGAGATTATGGTAGGGTATGAAACCACCTCAAAGTTATTCTTTCCAATCAATCCGTTGGGCTATTCCTATAAGTGTCACAAACAGCCCTAGAGTTCGTACTAGAATAACACATTAAGACACAAATCAACCAAAACCCTAATGTCTCCTAGATACTCCAATGTCACCTCAAGTATCCGTGGGTATGATTATACGATATGGATCACACAATCTCAGACTCATCTATTCAAACCAACACAAATAATTCAAAGAGTGCCCCAAAGTTTCTACCGGAGAGTCAAGACGAAAACGTGTGCCAACCCCTATGCATAGATTCCGAAGGTCACGGAACTTGCAAGTTGATCACCAAAACATACATCAAGTGGATCACGTGATGTCCCATTGTCACCACAGATAAGCATGGCAAGACATACATCAAGTGTTCCCAAATCCTTAAAGACTCAATCTGATAAAAAACTTCAATGGGAAAACTCAATCCATTAAAAGAGAGTAGAGGGGGAGAAACATCATAAGATCCAACTATAATAGCAAAGCTCGCAATACATCAAGATCGTATCACCTCAATAACACGAGAGAGAGAGAGAGAGAGAGAGAGAGAGATCAAACAGATAGCTACTGGTATATACCCTCAGCCCCGAGGGAGAACTACTCCCTCCTCATCATGGAGAACACCGGGATGATGAAGATGGCCACCAGAGAAGGATTCCCCCTCCTGCAGGGTGCCAGAACAGGTCTAGATTGGTTTTTGGTGGCTACGGAGGCTTCTGGCAGCAGAACTCCCGATCTATTTTGTTCCCCGAAGTTTTTAGGGTATATGGGTAAATATGGGAGGAAGAAGTACGTCGGTGGACCTCCAGGCTCTCCACGAGGTAGGAGGCGCACCCCCACCCTTGTGGGCAGCCCGGGACTCTCCTGGTCCAACTCCAACACTTCGTGGGCTTCTTCTGGTCCAAAAATAATTTCCGTGAAGTTTCAGGTCAATTGGAATCCGTTTGATTTTCCTTTTCTACAATACTCTAAAACAAGGAGAAAACAGAAACTGGCACTGGACTCTGGGTTAATAGGTTAGTTCCAAAAATAATATAAAAGTGCATAATAAATCCCATAAACATCCAAAAGAGATAATATAATAGCATGGAACAATCAAAAATTATAGATACGTTGGAGTCATATAAGCATCCCCAAGCTTAATTCCTTCTCGTCCTCGAGTAGGTAAATGATAAAAACAAATTTTTTTATGTGGAATGCTACCTAACATATTTATCCATGTAGTTCTATTTATTATGGCAAGAATATTGAGATCCATAAGATTCAAGACAAAAGTTTAATATTGACATAAGAATAATAATAATTCAAGCATACTAACAAAGAAATCATGTCTTCTCAAAATAACATGGCCAAAGAAAGTTATCCCTACAAAATCATATAGTCTGGCTATGCTCCATCTTCACCACACAAAGTATTTAAATCATGCACAACACCGATGACAAGCCAAGAAATTGTTTCATACTTTTGATGTTCTCAAACTTTTCAATCTTCACGCAATACATGAGCGTGAGCCATGGACATAGCACTATAGGTGGAATAGAATGGTGGTTGTGGAGAAGACAAAAAGGAGAAGATAGTCTCACATCAACTAGGCATATCAACGGGCTATGGAGATGCCCATTAATAGATATCAATGTGAGTGAGTAGGGATTGCCATGCAACAGATGCACTAGAGCTATAAATGTATGAAAGCTCAACAAAAGAAACTAAGTGGGTGTGCATCCAACTTGCTTGCTCACGTAGACCTTGGGCACTTGAGGAGGCCCATTGTTGGAATATACAAGCCAAGTTCTATAATGAAAATTTCCCACTAGTATATGAAAGTGACAAAACAAGGGACTCTCTATCATGAAGATCATTGTGCTACTTTGAAGCACAAGTGTGGAAAAAAGGATACTAGCATTGTCCCTTTTTATTTTTTTATTTGGACTTTTTTATTTGGCCTTTCTCCTTTTTTGTCCTTTCTTTTTTTGGGACAATGCTCTATTAATGATGATCATCACACTTCTATTTATTTACAACTCAATGATTACAACTCGATACTAGAACAATGTATGACTCTATATGAATGCCTCCGGCGGTGTACCGGGATGTGCAATGACTCATGAGTGACATGTATGAAGGAATTATGAACGGTGACTTTGCCACAACTAAAATGTCAACTACATGATCATGCAAAGCAATATGACAATGGAGTGTGTCATAGTAAACGGAATGGTGGAAAGTTGCATGGCAATATATCTCAGAATGGCTATGGAAATGCCATGAGAGGTAGGTATGGTGGCTGTTTTGACGAAGGTATATGGTGGGTTTATGATACCGGCGAAAGGTGCGCGGTATTAGAGAGGCTAGCAATGGTGGAAGGGTGAGAGTGCATATAATCCATGGACTCAACATTAGTCATAAAGAACTCACATACTTATTGCAAAAATCTATTAGTTATCGAAACAAAGTACTACACGCATGCTCCTAGGGGGATAGATTGGTAGGAAAAGACCATCGCTCGTCCCCGACCGCCACTCATAAGGAGGACAATCAATAAACAAATCATGCTCCGACTTCGTCACTTAACGGTTCACCATACGTGCATGCTACGGGAATCACAAACTTCAACACAAGTATTTCTCAAATTCACAACTAATCAACTAGCATGACTCTAATATCACCATATCCATATCTCAAAACAATTATCAAGTATCAAACTTCTCATAGTATTCAATGCACTTTATATGATAGTTTTTATTATATCCCTCTTGGATTCCCATCATATTAGGACTAGTTTCATAACCCAAGCGAACTACCATGATGTTCTAAAGACTCTCAAAGTAATATAAGTGATGTATGAGAGTTCATATATTTCTGCAAAATAAATCCACCGCCGTGCTCTAAAAGATATAAGTGAAGCACTAGAGCAAACAACAAAGTACTCCGAAAGATAGAAGTGAAGATCAATGAGTAGTCAAATAATTATGCAACTATGTGAAGACTCTCTAACATTTAAGAATTTCAGATCTTGATATTTTATTCATACAGCAAGCAAAACTAAAGAAAATAAAATGACGCTCCAAGCAAAACACATATCATGTGGTGAATAAAAATATAGCTCCAAGTAAAGTTACCGATGAACGAAGACGAAAGAGGGGATGCCATCCGGGGCATCCCCAAGCTTAGGCTTTTGGTTGTACTTGAATATTACCTTGCGGTGCCTTGGGCATCCCCAAGCTTAGTCTCTTGCCACTCATTATTACATAGTACATCGAATTTTTACCCAAAACTTGAAAACTTCACAACACAAAACTTAACAGAAAATTCGTGAGCTCTGTTAGCGAAAGAAAACTAAACACCACTTCAAGGTACTGTAATGAACTCATAATTTATTTATATTGTTGTTAAAACTACTGTATTCCAACTTCTCTATGGTTTACAAACTCCTTTACTAGCCATAGATTCATCAAAATAAGTAAACAACACATGAAAAACAGAATCTGTCAAAAAAAGAATAGTCTGGAGTAATCTGTAACTAACGCAAACTTCTGGAACCCCGAAAATTCTAAAATAAATTGATGGACGTGAGGGATTTATCTATAATCATCCAGAAAAATAATTAACTAAATAGCACTCTCCAATAAAAAATGGCAGCAATTCTCGTGAGCGCCAAAGTTTCTTTTTTTTACAGCAAGATCAACAAGACTTTCCTCAAGTCTTCACAACGGTTCTACTTGGCACAAACAATAATAACATAAAAACTCAATCATAACATAGGCTAGATAAATTATTTATTACTAAACAGGAACAAAAAGCAATGAACAAAAATAAAACTGGGTTGCCTCCCAACAAGTGCTATCGTTTAACGCCCCTAGTTAGGCATGATGATTTCAATGATGCTCACATAAAAGATAAGAATTGAAGCATAAATAGAGCATCATGAAGAGTATGACTAGCACATTTAAGTCTAAACCACTTCATATTAATAGGGATTTTGTGAGAAAACAACTTATGGGAACAATAATCAACTAGCATAGGAGGGAAAGACAAGCAAAACTTCAAAATTTTAAGCACATAGAGAGGAAACTTGATATTATTGCAATTCCTACAAGCATATGTTCCTTCCTCATAATAATTTTCAGTAGCATCATGAATGAATTCAACAATATAACCAGCATCTAAAGCATTCTTTTCATGATGTACAAGCATAGAAAATTTACTACTCTCCACATAATCAAGATTCTTCTCCTTCGGAATAGTGGGAGTATCATAAGAGACTCGAATACTATAAATTCTTTCCACATTAAAAGAGTAATGTTCAGAAAAAGGGTAATCATAATCATGACAAGTTTTATAAATATAATCATCACTACTTTTTATAGCAAATGTATCATCACAATAATTATCATAAGTAGCAACTTTGTTCTCATCATAATCGATTGAAACCTCTTCCAAGATAGTGGAATCATCACTAAATAAAGTCATGACCTCTCGAAATCCACTTTCATAAATATAACCATCATAAATAGGAGGCATGCTTTCATCATAATAAATTTGCTCATCATAACTTGGGGGAGAAAAAACATCATCTTCATCAAACATAGCTTCCCCAAGCTTGTGGCTTTGCATATCATTACCATCATGGATATTCAAGGAATTCATACTAACAACATTGAAATCATGCTCATCATTCAAATATTTAGTGCCAAACATTTTAATGCATTCTTCTTCTAACACTTTGGACAATTTTCCTTTCCATCATACTCACGAAAGATATTAAAAAGATGAAGCGTATGAGGCAAACTTAATTCCATTTTTTGTTTGTAATTTTCTTTTATAGGCCAACTAGTGATAAAACAAGAAACTAAAAGACTCGGTTGCAAGATCTAAAGATATGCCTTCAAGCGCTAACCTCCCCGGCAACTGCGCCAGAAAAGAGCTTGATGTCTACTACACAACCTTCTTCTTGTAGACGTTGTTGGGCCTCCAAGTGCAGAGGTTTGTAGGACAATAGCAAATTTCCCTCAAGTAGATGACCTAATGTTTATCAATCCATAGGAGGCGTAGGATCAAGATGGTATCTCTCAAGCAACCCTGCAACCAAATAACAAAGAGTCTCATGTGTCCCCAACACACCCAATACAATGGTAAATTGTATAGGTGCACTAGTTCGGCGAAGAGATGGTGATACAAGTGGTATATGGATGGTAGATAAAGGTTTTTGTAATCTGAAAATATAAAAACAGCAAGGTAACTAATGATAAAAGTGGCACAAACTGTATTGCAATGTTGTGGAAAGAAGGCCTAGGGTTCATACTTTCACTAGTGCAAGTCCTCTCAACAATAATAACATAATTGGATCACATAACTATCCCTCAACATGCAACAAAGAGTCACTCCAAAGCTACTAATAGCGGAGAACAAACGAAGAGATTATGGTAGGGTACGAAACCACCTCAAAGTTATTCTTTCCAATCAATCCGTTGGGCTATTCCTATAAGTGTCACAAACAGCCCTAGAGTTCGTACTAGAATAACACCTTAAGACACAACTCAACCAAAACCCTAATGTCACCTAGATACTCCAATGTCAACTCAAGTATCCGTGGGTATGATTATATGATATGCATCACACAATCTCAGATTCATCTATTCAAACCAACACAAAGTACTTCAAAGATGCCCCAAAGTTTCTACCGCAGAGTCAAGACAAAAATGTGTGCCAAATCCTATGCATAGATTCCCAAGATCACGGAACCCACAAGTTGATCACCAAAACATACATCAAGTGGATCACGTGATATCCCATTGTAACCACAGATAAGCACGGCAAGACATACATCAAGTGTTCTCAAATCCTTAAAGACTCAATCTGATAAGATAACTTCCAAGGGAAAACTCAATCCATTACAAGAGAGTAGAGGGGGAGAAACATCATAAGATCTAACTATAATAGCAAAGCTCGCGATACATCAAGATCGTATCACCTCAAGAACACGAGAGAGAGAGAGAGATCAAACACATAGCTACTGGTACATACCATCAGCCCCGAGGGAGAACTACTCCCTCCTCGTCATGGAGAGCACTGGGTGATGAAGATGGCCACCGGAGAAGGATTCCCCCTCCGATAGGGTCTCGGAACGGGTCTAGATTAGTTTTCGGTGGCTACGGAGGATCTGGTAGCGGAACTCTCGATCTATTGTGTTCCCCGAAGTTTTTAGGGTATATGGGTATATATGGGAGGAAGAAGTACGTCGGTGGACCTCCGGGCTGTCCACGTGGCAGGGGGCGTGCCCCCACCCTCGTGGGCAGCCTGGGACTCTCCTAGTCCAACTCCGATACTCCGTGGGCTTCTTCTGGTCCGAAAATAAGTTCCATGAAGTTTCAGGTCAATTGGACTCTGTTTGATTTTCCTTTTCTTTGATACTCTAAAACAAGGAAAAAACAGAAACTGGCACTGGGCTCTGGGTTGATATGTTAGTCCCAAAATAATATAAAAGTGCATAATAAAGCCCATAAACATCCAAAACAGGTAATATAATAGCATGGAACAATAAAAAATCATAGATACGTTGGAGACGTATCACCTAGCCATTTCAGTCTCGGGGCTCGACATACTGGGCCCCTTCCCCCGTGCAGTCGAGGGTTTGAGTACTTCTACATTGAAATTGACAAGTTCACAAAGTGGCCGGAGGTGGAAGCGGTAAGGAAGGTGACAACGCAATCAGCCTTCAAGTTCTTCAAGGGGCTAGTCTACCGCTTTAGTGTGCCAAATAGAGTCATCACGGACAACGACACGCAGTTTACAAGCCACACATTCATGCAATACATCCAAGACCTCGGCAGCAAGGTCTGTTTTGCTTCCGTGGCACACCCATGAAGCAATGGCCAGGCGGAGAGGGAAAATGCTGAAGTACTGCGAGGCCTGAAGACAAAGACTTTTGACAGGCTGCACAAGAGCGGAAGGCGCTGGATTGATGAGTTGCCGGCGGTTCTTTGGTCAATCAGAACAACGCCAAATTGAGCCACCGGCCAGACACCCTTTGCCCTGGTACACGGGGCAGAAGCAGTTCTCCCCATGGAACTCACATACGGGTCACCTCGAATGCTCTCTTATGACGAGCTTGAGCAACAACAGTTGCGGCAAGATGACGCAACGCTCCTTGAGGAAGATCATCTTCGGGCAGCTGTGAGAGCAGTGTGCTACCAGCAAGCCTTGCGCCGCTACCATAGCCGCAAGGTTCATGCCCGAAGCTTTGAGGAAGGCGACCTTGTTCTTAGGTGCGTTCAATCGGCCAAGAATTCCAACAAGTTGACGGTGAAGTGGGAATGCCCTTATCGGGTAATACCAGTCAGCAGGCCCGGCGCAGTCCGCCTGGAGACCGAAGATGCTATTCCACTGAGCAACTCCTGGAACATCGATCATCTTCACAAGTTTTACCCATAAGGCGCAGTTGCCGGCCCCCCGGCAAGCCACCTTTTTTACAAGCCTTGCTAGCAAGGCATGTAACCCTCTGTACAAAGCCAGATGCAGACCCTGATCCTAAATAAATGAAGTGCTGGTGCCCTGAGTTTTAGCATGCATGCTAGGTTGAGTCTCTCCCTCGGTTAGGGTCAATAGTGCTTAGCGGCGGCGGCTAACCCCTAGCATAGATGTCGAGTGTGCGTCTCTCGGTTCCTTTCTGTCTTCTTTGGTTCGGAAGGTACATGTACATTTCTGTTGAGCTATTGGAAAGAAAAGAGCAAAGCGGCACTCCGGCCCCGGCAAGCCAAGGTTACCGGGGGCTGCAGATTCAGATAAGTCTTTTATCCCCTGTCACGCATTTCCGTATGAAACCTCGTTGTATTCCTAGGCCACCATACTCCCCCTTTCTTGTATCCAAGGACCATTCACTAGGTCAGAACTTGGTTGTAGCCGCGGTGACAGGGAAGCAAACGAAGGGCCTAACCCTACTTCGCCCCTGCCTCCGCCAAGAACGTGAGTATGGTCGAATGAAGTGAGGGGACGGCAAGGCTTGTTGCCGGGCGACAAAGTTTATCTTAAAAATAACAAGGATTTATTCCTTTGCATGGCCTTCGCTCATGCACAAAGAGCCCGGCAAGCACCCTTTTTCATTAAATACGTCCCATATAAGTACAGTTCATACGGAATGGAAACATGAGCAAGGGCATTACAAGGTTTAAATTTAACAAGTGCATGCAGGTTTACAAACTAAAAAATATTAAGTGCCCCATGATCCCCGTTCTTGCCCTTCTCCTCCCAGATGCGGCAGGTGAAGGCAAAAAGGAGGCGACGGGGAACGCACTGATGGAGAGCTTGACGAGGAAGGTCCTCGGCAGGGCGCATGGCCGAGGGAGGGGCGACGCGGTCAGTTAGAGTCGAGGTCGGTGTCCCCCCGCTTGATGCCCTCGTCGTCGTTGTCGCTGTTGTAGGATCGAAAGTATGTCTAGAGGGGGGGTGATTAGAATACTTGACCAATTAAAAATCGATCCTTTTCCCAGTTTTAGTCTTTGATAGATTTTAGCTATCTTAGCACAAGTCAAGCAATCTTAACACAATTCAAGCAAGCATGCAAAGAGTCTATGAGCAGCAGAAAGTAAAGCATGCAACTTGCAAGAATGTAAAGGGAAGGGTTTGGAGAATTCAAACGCAATTGGAGACACGGATGTTTTTTTCGTGGTTCCGATAGGTGGTTCTATCGTACATCCACATTGATGGATACTTCAACCCATGGAGGGTAACAGTTGCGCGAGTCCACGGAGGGCTCCACCCACGAAGGGTCCACGAAGAAGCAACCTTGTCTATCCCATCATGGCCATCGCCCACGAAGGACTTGCCTCACTAGCGGTAGATCTTCACGAAGTAGGCGATCTCCTTGCCCTTACAAACTCCTTGGTTCAACTCCACAATCTTGTCGGAGGCTCCCAAGTGACACCTAGCCAATCTAGGAGACACCACTCTCCAAGAAGTAACAAATGGTGTGTTGATGATGAACTCGTTGCTCTTGTGCTTCAAATGATAGTCTCCCCAACACTCAACTCTCTCTCTCATAGGATATGGATTTGGTGGAAAGAAGATTTGAGTGGAAAGCAACTTGGGGAAGGCTAGAGATCAAGATTCATATGGTGAGAATGGAATATCTTGGCCTCAACACAGGAGTAGGTGGTTCTCTCTCAGAAAATGTGTATTGGAAGTGTAGGTATGTTCTGATGGCTCTCTCCACGAATGAAGAGTGGGTGGAGGGGTATATATAGCCTCCACACAAAATCTAACAGTTACACACAATTTACCAATCTTGGTGAGACCGAATTGAGAAACTCGGTCGGACCGATTTAGCAAACCTAGTGACCATTAGGATTTTCGGTGGGACTGAGATGCAACTCGATGGGAATGATATGGTTAGGGTTAGGGCATAACATAATCTTGGTGTGACCGATTACACAAACTCGGTGGGACCGATTTTTGTAATAAGCTAACCAGAGAGTTGGTCAGGTAAACTCGGTGGGACCGATCACTCATTTTGGTGGGACTGAAATGTTACAAAAGGGAAACAGAGAGTTTACATTGCAATCTCGGTGGGACCGATCGCTCATCTCGGTAGGACCGAAACGTTACGAAGGGAAACAGAGAGATTACAACCCCATCTCGGTGTGACCGAGATCCCTATCGGTGAGACTGATTGGCCTAGGGTTTGTGGCAGTGGCTATGACATCTGAACTCGGTGGCGCCGGATAGAAAGAATCGGTGGGGCCGAGTTATACTTTTGGTTTAGGTCATATGTGGATGTGGGAAGGTAGTTGAGGGTTTTGGAGCATATCACTAAGCACTATGAAGCAAGAACCTCATCAAGCAACACCTCATCCCTCCTTGATAGTATTGGCTTTTCCTATAAACTCAATGTGATCTTGGATCACTAAAATATAAAATGTAGAGTCTTGAGCTTTGAGCTTCAGCCAATCTTTTTGTCCTTAGTATTTTGAGGGGTCCACTTTCCTCATCCATGCCATGCCATTCATTGAGCTTTTCCTGAAATATTAATCTTGGAATAATGTTAGCTCAATGAGCTATATGTTGTTAGGAATTACCAAAACCACCTAGGGATAGTTGCACTTTCAATCTCCCCCTTGTTGGTAATTGATGACAACATATAGATCAAAGTTTCGACGAATGATAATAAGAGTGAAAAACATTGTCGCTTTGAGAAGTATGTGAAAAGCAAGAGCTCCCCCCTAAATTTGTGCATAGTTTATGATTTGCTGTGGACTGCAAATGCACAGAGCATTAGGCTCATGGGTTACTCTTCCATGTCACATACATCTTAGTGGAGCGCTCAAAATGATAATAATTAAATACATGCACTCATCACAAAGCAAAGTGAATGATCATATAGGGATAAAATGATAATGTCATCCAACAAGCATTAATGTAGCATATGATCAAACACACATGATCATCCAAGTATCACACAGACAGAAAGTATGTCAATCAAGCAAATAAGGTTCAACCACCAAAGCAAGAGAGAATAAAAAAGCAGCAACGCTCCCTCTCGAAGCCTATGATCTATACATTTTTCTCCCCCTTTGGCAACAAGTTACCTAAAAGTTCCTAGAAAATGCATAGCACTAAATCGTATCTCAGGCTTGGTCTTCAGGTGGTGGTGTCCGGATAACTCCAAGAACGAAGGCTTCAGACGATGTAGATGGAGCAGATGGAGTAGGTGCTGGAGCTTGTGGCACTGAAGCTGTAGCTGGTGCAGATGAAGTGGCTCTGGTGTCTGTTACTGGCACTGCAGCTGACCTCTGAGCTCTAGGCACACTGGCAAATGCATCAGTGGTTTTCTTGCCCTTCCTCTCCTGCATATCATCCTGAAGTTGCTCCACAACAGACTGGATCTCAGTTACCTTCACATCCATGTCATAGAACTTCTGCTCCACGGTCCTTTCCAAGCTCTCCTGGTTTTGAGTAAGGGTGGCCAGCCCTTTCTCAATCCTTAGAGTGGATGCAATCAAGTAGCCGAGCTGATCTTGCTTGCTCTTCAGAAGATACTGAGATGCCTCTTCCATGGTTGGCATCTTTGCAGCTTTCTCAGCCTTTGCCTTCTCCCTCTTCATAAGAGTCTTTCATGATTGAAGATCTTCCAAGCACTCCGGCAGTGGTCTTTTTGACCCTTTCCTTCCTTTTCTTTTCTGCCACAACCTGCTCTTTGGGTGTAGATCCCAAAGTCTCTTGAGTAGATGCTCTGGCCTTAGACATTGGAGCTCTCTTGGCAGGAACCTTTTGCTTCATTACTGGCTTAGTGGCAGCAGATGTGCCATATTCCTTCTTCAGGACTTTCCTCTTTGAGGTGGTTTCTTCTTCCTCAGCCACATAGTCCTCATCCTTTGAGTCTGAGGTTCTTTTCTTGCTGGCCCTGGTGGCAGCCTTTGGCAGATTGCTTGGTGTGCTCCTGCTGCCATCATGTGAGCGGCTAGAGGGACTAGTGCCCTCACTCAAGTGAACCTGCTCCTCTGACTTATTTTGACTGTCACTCTGATCTGACATGATGCAAACACTGACAGAAGACCCTGTGAATAGATTATAGATGAGGTAGAGTGGATGAGCATCACAAAATACAGAGGTTTTGCAAAAGAATGAATTAAAAACTTAGTTTTAGTTTTCCACAGAAAGCATTTCGGATCTACCGATTTGCAAACTTGATGATACCGAAGCAGCTTTTGGAACCTAAACTAGTGAACTCGATCAGACCGAGTCACAGTTTGGTGGCACCGAGACTGCTAGGGTTTCACAAAGTGCTGAACTCGGTCACACCGATTTGCAATTCTTGGTCAGACCGAGAATCACATGTGCAATGGCCTGAGCCAAATCGGTGGAACTGATTTCATCAACTCGGTCGGTCCGAGATGGTTTCGGTGGAAACCTAACCCTAAATTTTCAATTCACAACTAAACTACGGAGTGTTTTCGATGGATAGAATGGTTTCAATCATGGAAAGATACATGGCAAAGCAATGTGCTGGGGAATCGGAGTTAGAACAGCACAAAGTTTAAGTCCATACCCTAGTTCGGCGATGAACTTGCTACGGCGACAACGGCGGGGATGATTCCCAGTGACGGCGGCGGAGACCAGCGACAGGAGGCAGCTGGCAACGAGGAGGATGATCTGGAGACCCTGGAAGGCAGAGCGGGCTAAGCGCGGGCGAAAGATTTCGGAGAAAATTTCCAAAATTTTGCCCGTGGGTATATATAGCCTGACCCTATAGATGTGACCAAGTGCAACAACTCGCTGGCACCGAGATGCATAACTACGGGCAGTTGCTGCAACTCGGTGTGACCGAAAAGTTCAAATCGGTTGCACCAAGATTGAAAACCTAGATCGACTTAGTGTTCTCGGTATGACCGAAATGGATGAATCGGTCAGACTAAAACACACAAAGAAGTTTTGGAAGTTTAAGTCTATGATGAATCGGGGACTCCGAGTGCTCCTCACACAGAGTGGTTTGAATCTGACTTGATCAAATTTTGCGATCTAGCATGAATAGAGTTTGAGATGAGAAAAGCATAGATAGCTAGAGAAGGTTCTGAGGCATTCTTGTCCATCCACTTGGCCAAAAGAAAAGGAAACCAATCAATCAAAACAACAAGTGGATGTCCTCGAATGAGTAAATTATGCAACCAACATGCTCACACAATAAAATGACAAATGAAATATGTGGAAAAGCATGCACAAACAATGCTAGCATCTATCAAGCAATTGGCGATGACTAGGTCATCTATACATGAGTATATTGACTTAGGAGTCAAATGAGAACATTTGATCATAGGTCATACTCATCGTTTAAGCACAAGTGGGGTTACCACTTTTACATAAAGCATTGTTGTTTTCACACCATTAGAGTTGCTTTAACTCAATTGTTAGAGTAAAGCTCCCCCTAGATGTGAGATCCCCCCTAAGAGCGTGAACTAACCTTGGGTTTTGTCAATGATGACTTCATGTAGGTGTTGAAGATGTGGATGCTCTAAGTTGATGTAGATCATTCGGGGCTATCCTTTGGAGTGAGTTGCACTTTCAATACCTACACGGGTTAGTCCCACAAGGAACAAACAAGGATATCCATAGACATAGAGTGATGCACACACAAGATGATGTCTATGAAAGCTTTAGGTTACCTTGTCCCTTGTCTTACCAACAAGAGGGTTTGTGACTCCTTGAACTAGTGCAAGATGTGGAAGTTGATTGCACTCGTTCTTGCCAAAATGATAAGAGTTAAGTATGTTGGCGGAGTCACCCTCAAGAACTCTCTAGTTCTTCTTCTTCGGGATCCACACCATGTTGATGGGAATCCTCGGAGTTGTAGTTGTACTTGATGAAGTGGAACTTGATGTAGTCTTGGGAACCCACTTGACCAAGGCCTTAGGAGCTTCTTAAAATGCATCAATTTCCTCTTGAATCTTGTCCTTGCCTTTTTGCTTGAGGTCTTGTGGTGGAAGATCATCTTGACCTTGTGTCCCTTTGAAAGAAGTAGGGTCATACTTCTCTTGTCGAGGAACAAACTTCGTCTTGGGGTATTGATCTTCTTCCCACTCAACTCCATTGGCATTGAACTTTCGTTCAAAACCAATACCTTGATTCTTCCGGTGCCTTCCTAGCTTGCGTACAATTTCCTCGAATTGCTTACTCCCGGCAAGGCTCTTGTAAACACCTTTCTCTATGATTCCCTTCAATAAGCTATTTTCTTGCTCAAGTGAAACTTGGCTAAGAGAATCATTAGTGGAATCAAGAGAACTACTAGAAGAAACAATATTGGATTTAGCATGATTATTGTTACTACTAGAGGAAGAATCCTTCTTGTTCTTGTTACTAGACTTGACTTGAGGCATGTAAGTGGATAAGAGTAAACGCTTGGCAGTGTAAGAAGAACTTTTCTTGCGAAGATCATCATTGATTGCCGAACTCATGCTCTTGCTCAAGGTTGAGCTTTTCAAAACGTAATTTCTCATGAGTCCTTAAAAGTTCTCGATGATCTCCTAAGATAGTTTCATGAGCTAACTTAAGAGTGTTTAGTTCTTTAGTTAGAGACTCAATCTTCTCCTTATCATTGTCATTCGTTTCATCATAGTATTCATCACTATAGTTGTCAACAAGTAAATCATCATCACCTAACAAGTCATCTTCATCACTATTGAAATCAACATACTCGAGGTGTGATACCTTTGGACCTTCGGCCATGAAGCATCTTCCAATTCCTTCATTTGGTGAATCAAATATGTCATAGGAGTTGGTTGACACAAGGGCTAGACCGGCAACACCTTCATCTTGAGTATATTCGGAGTCGGAGTGATAGCTTCTCTTAGAGTCATTGTCAGAGTCAGAGCCAGATACCCATTCACCAACATGAGCTTGGTGTCTTTGTTTTGTGTAGCTCCTTGATGACTTGTCCTTCCTTTCCGAATCCTTGCTTCTCCGAGAGGGTCTTCGTTCATATCGATCATCCCTACTCCTTCTCTCCCTTGATGGTGATTCTTCTCTTCTACTTCTTCTTTTGGGAGAATCTTCTCTTCTCTTGTGGGGAGCCGTACACTCATTGGAGTAGTGTCCGGGTCTTCCATAATTGTAGCAGTTTTGCTCTCGACTAGAAGATCTTTTGTCATTGTAGGGCCTTGACTTGGAACTTCTCTCTTTGCTTCTATTCTTGTAGAACTTGTTGAAGTTCTTCACCATTAAGCTCAATTATTCATTGAAGGTTTGTTTCTCACTTGATGATGTGGGGGATTCACATGAGGCTTTGTAAGCACCACTTGACTTGTTATGGAGCTCCGCCTTATCCTTGAGTGACATCTCATGAGCAACAATTCTTCCAGTGACTTCCGTTGGCTTGAGATCTTTGTAATTTGGCATCATTTGGATCAGTGTGCATATGGTATCGTATTTTCCATCCAAGGCTATTAGGATCTTCTTCATGATGAATTTGTCGGTCATCTATTCACTTCCTAAGCCGGCAATCTCATTTGTGATAAGAGCAAGCCTAGAGTACATTTCAGCGACACCGTCACCATCCTTCATTTTGAACTTGTCAAGTTGACTTTGAAGCAGATCCAACTTGGATTCCTTGACGGAGTCGGTACCTTCGTGCATATCAATCAAAGTTTCCCAAATTTCCTTTGCATTCTCAAGACGGCTGATTTTGTTAAATTCTTCGGGGCACAATTCGTTGAAGAGGATATCACAAGCTTGAGCATTGTATTGTAGCATCTTCAACTCTTCCGCGGTAGCTTCATGATTCAGTTCTCTCCCATCAAAGAATTCACCTTGCAAGCCAACACACACAATAGCCCAAACGGCGGGGTTATGTCCAAGAATATGCATTTTCATCTTATGCTTTCAACTAGCAAAATTAGTGCCATCAAAGTAAGGACCTCTACGGTGGTAATTTCCCTCGCTAGACGCAATACTCTCCTAGGTTGTGAAACCAAGTCTATGACCACCAAAAGCTATGGAAGTCAAAGAAAATGGAGACCAAAGCTCTGATACCACTTGTAGGATCAAAAGTATGTCTAGAGGGGGGTGATTAGACTACTTGACCAATTAAAAATTCTATCATTTTCCCAATTTTAGTCTTTGGCAGATTTTAGCTATCTTAGCACAAGTCAAGCAATCTTAACACAATTCAAGCAAGCATGCAAAGAGTCTATGAGAAGCGGAAAGTAAAGCATGCAACTTGCAAGAATGTAAAGGGAAGGGTTTCGAGAATTCAAAAGCAATTGGAGACACGGATGTTTTTGTCGTGGTTCTGATAGGTGGTACTATCGTACATCCACGTTGATGGATACTTCAACCCATGGAGGGTAACAGTTGCATGAGTCCACGGAGGGCTCCACCCACGAAGGGTCCACGAAGAAGCAACCTTGTCTATCCCATCATGGCCATCGCCCACGAAGGACTTGCCTCACTAGCGGTAGATCTTCACGAAGTAGGCGATCTCCTTGCCCTTACAAACTCCTTGGTTCAACTCCACAATCTTGTCGGAGGCTCCCAAGTGACACCTAGCCAATCTAGGAGACACCACTCTCCAAGAAGTAACAAATGGTGTGTTGATGATGAACTCCTTGCTCTTGTGCTTCAAATGATAGTCTCCCCAACACTCAACTCTCTCTCACAGGATATGGATTTGGTGGAAAGAAGATTTGAGTGGAAAGCAACTTGGGGAAGGCTAGAGATCAAGATTCACATGGTGAGAATGGAACATCTTGGCCTCAACACACGAGTAGGTGGTTCTCTCTTAGAAAATGTGTATTGGAAGGGTAGGTATGTTCTGATTGCTCTCTCCATGAATGAAGAGTGGGTGGAGGGGTATATAAAGCCTCCACACAAAAACTAACCATTACACACAATTTACCAATCTCGGTGAGACCGAATTGAGAAACTCGGTCGGACCGATTTAGCAAACCTAGTGACCGTTAGGATTTTCGGTGGGACTGAGATGCAACTTGGTGGGACCGATATGGTTAGAGTTAGGGCATAAAGTAATCTCGGAGTGACTGATTCACAAACTCGGTGGGACCAATTTTGGTAATAAGCTAACCAGAGAGTTGGTCAGGTAAACTCAGTGGGACCGATCGCTCATTTCGATGGGACCGAAATGTTACATAAGGGAAACAGAGAGTTTACATTGCAATCTCGGTGGGACCAATTGCTCATCTCGGTAGGACCGAAACGTTACGAAGGGAAACAGAGAGATAACAACCCCATCTCGGTGTGACCGAGATCCCTATCGGTGTGACCAATTTGCCTAGGGTTTGTGGCAGTGGCTATGACATTTGAACTCGGTGGCGCCGGATAGAAAGAATCGGTGGGGCCGAGTTTGACTTATGGTTTAGGTCATATGTGGATGTGGGAAGGTAGTTGAGGGTTTTGGAGCATATCACTAAGCACTATGAAGCAAGAACCTCATCAAGAAACACCTCATCCCTCCTTGATAGTATTGGCTTTTCCTATAGACTCAATGTGATCTTGGACCACTAAAATATAAAATGTAGAGTCTTGAGCTTTGAGCTTCAGCCAATCTTTTTGTCCTTAGTATTTTGAGGGGTCCACTTTCCTCATCCATGCCATGCCATTCATTGAGCTTTTCCTGAAATATTAATCTTGGAATAATGTTAGCTCAACGAGCTATATGTTGTTAGGAATTACCAAAACCACCTAGGGATAGTTGCACTTTCAGCTGTCCTCCTCGTCACTCCTGCTTGTGGAGGAGTTTTCATCATCGGAGGAGTTGTCCATGCAGCACTTTAGGCGAGTTCCAAGGTCCCCAAAGACCTTGACGGAGAGCAGGCCGTTCTCCATTACTTTGAAGTAGAGAACGAGCCCTACCGTCAGGCTATGGACACAAGCAAAAGTCTTCCATCCGCGACGAAGGTACATGACGTGAGGAGCAGCAAAGTCGACGTCAACCCGCGTGCCGCCGTTCCCGCAACCCCTCATATGCAACCTCAGGGTTTCGGGAGGATCGAGATCCATCTCCTGAGCGAATGGAGCAGGGAGAGGAAGGCGACGGCATGGTGGCCGGTGCAGCTTGATGAAGAACTCACAAGGCTAGTCCCCGACGTGGCCCTCCATTGGGGGAGGCATCGCTGGCGGAGGCAAGGCCGGTGCACCGCCCCGTCCCCCTCTTTCCCGAGCGCCACGCTGACGTCGGCCTCGTCCCCTCCCCCTTACTCTCATGGCCGGCTCCACCACTGCAAGCTCCTAGGAATGAAGGACACGCTGTCGAGCAGAGACCCTCACCGCCACCGTCGAAGGGCTGACGCCCCCTCTCGCCATGGCAGATGAAAGAACGGAGCTGAGGTGGAAGGAGAAGGATGATGAAAGATTGTGGAGTTCCATCCCCTCCCCCTTATTATAAAGGGGCGGGGTGGGGGCTTGACCGCCCCACTCAGCCAATCCGGCCATCAGGGGCGCAGGGAATCGAGACCGACCCGCTGCTCCAATCAGCAACAACCCGGTTTCCCGCCTCGTTATTTATGGCCCGTGCCCCCCCCCCCTCGCATCCACTTCCTGCCACCTTGGGGGCATGGGGGACACATGGCGAGCAAGTAGAAATCAAGGGGACGGGTGAGGCGACCGTTGTCTACCCTGTGATCGTGGGGCGTGGGCGCCTTGAAGACCACGACCCAAGTCCACTCAGTAAATGAGTCGCACCTCTGCGTTTTCCTCTTTTTATGGGAAGGCGCGAGCCACCTATTTACCACGATGTGACGCATGCGTGCTGGAATCTGCCCCACTCATGACCCTCCATGTCGCACGTTCAACGCGGGTCATGGGGAAGCGCACCGGGCGGAAAAGTTACTGCAGTAAAAATTCGCCCCGCCTGCCCGCGCACCCTTCTGGGCCTAGCCCAACCACACATCACACTTACATGTGGCCCAGGCTCAGGGGCTCCTGTCGGTGTACAAAAGTAGGGGATCTCCTTTGCACCCCTTTACTTGTGTGCACAGGCAGTCAGAGCCGCACCTACGGCCGCACTGAGCAGGGCAGAGGGGGGAAGCCGGAGCTCAATACAACCAAAGCAACGCCGAAACCAGAGCCACAGAGAGCAAGAGGGCGAGGTGGACTCCCCAGGAAAGATCATTGCCGGGGTAGCCTCCTCAGCCCCGGCAAGAGCCTTGCCGGTGCAACTTGCCCAATGCCAGCAAAGCGTGCCGCCCTTGAGCCAAGGGGTTCCAACTCCATCAACCACATCGGAACCAAGGCTCGGGGGGGGGGGGCACCTCCATGGTGGCATGCAGATCTTTGTGGAGATCATAAATACACAAGATCAGATGAGAACCGGAAGACGATGATCCTTGGGAAGATCCTTGCCAAGGAAATCCACGAGACCCCCGGCAAGATCCTTGCCGGGGACGACCGTGGTGCCACGGCAAGACCCTTGCCGGGCCCACGGCAAGACCCTTGCCGGGCCCACGGCAAGACCCTTGGCGCGAACATCTGCAGGGCCGTAGCCAGGACCATGTCCGCCAAGGCTCCACCGCCGCTCCCATGCAGCTGCTGGCTCAACCAGTTGGGCAGGCGTCTGCGTGGCAGCGTGCGGCCTCCACACCAACTCAGTAAGCACCTGCATGGTGGCATGCAGATCTTCGTGAAGACTCCACCACCACGCCAGCCTAGTAGCCAACAAACATGTTGCTAGAACGCCTCGTCTGCTCGGACGTGCATCCGAGCCAGGCGAGGCGGTGACAGCTGCGATGAGCTTCCTTGTCGTGCCCGATAAAGGAAGAGGGGCACGTCGGCAGCGCATTAAATGCGTTTGTCCAACGGTACCAGAGGATAGACTCAGCCGCGATACACCTTTCCAGCTCCTGTGTGCCACTGTGGCGACCCTTTTTTGGCTATAAAAGGGGGGCCCGATGCGTACTGGAGGGGGATTCGGATCTTTGGACCTTGACACACACCATAGCTAGTTCAAGAACTCAAGAACTCAAATATACAACAAAGCAGGACTAGGGTATTACGCGAGTCCGCGGCCTGAACCTGCGTAAACGATCCTTGTGTTGACCGCGAGACCCGCTCTTTGCACAACCCCGTGCCTGCCAACCATAGAAGGGATCCCAGTGATTCCATAGGTGTCGTTTCCACCGGCACTAGCTATATGCCTATAAAGTGTAACTGAGTGATGAAGCTATGCGATGTTGTACTCTGATGTATTTCAATTATGAAATCCTGCTTGCTTAATACGAAAATGAAATATATTGTGTGCTTAATATAAAATGTCAATTCGGTTAATAAATGGAATATTAATAATAGGCCAATTAGCCTGCTAATTGGGGTTTTCTATTGCAAATGGTTATTGATAAAACATCATGGGCGATGACCTCAGACAATGCACATTTCTTGGAAGAAAACGTGTTGGATCAATGAACAATCACACATGACTTACTCTTGAAAACTATTTGCATTAGGCCACCTTGCGCAAATGTTTTCCACATAAAAAGTGTGTGTGATGGACAACCTTTACCACACAGTTTCTTCTACGCACCATGTGTGATGCATTTAATAACACAAATGATAAAATTGTTAATGTCGTCTGCAATGGCAACACTGTCAGATATGATTTAATGGGGGAAATTGTGTGTGTTGTACATGCGAACGGAAACATTTTCCCTGGATTGATTGTGTGGAATGTACATACGAACGGAAGCATACTTATAGGATTCACTGTCTGGGATGTACATACGAAGGAAATATATTCCTTGGATTGACTATGTGGAATGTACATATGAATGGAAACATTTGTCTAGGACTCGCTGTGTGGGATGTACTTACGACCAGAACTGATTGGGACTGTATTCCTTGGATTGACTATGTGGAATTGTATTTGATCGCTCGCCCATCGCACACAAGCTCATTTTGCCCAGCGTGTTTGACCAGAGGGCCTATCCCCGACGGTTTTTGGGTCATGTGGGAAGGACCCCCTTATCACCCACACTCACTAGGCGACGGTTCAAAATGCCGTCATGGAAAGGGGTTAAAAACCATTTGTACATCAGCTCGTTGTAGCAGTGTTTGGAGAAACTCGGCAATGTAATTATTTCTAACGCTAGAAATGGGCAGAAATTGTTTTTGCAAGGTTTGCTCAAGTTAACTTGTTCTCCATGATTCACCACTTGGCCTAGATGTAATATTAAACCATGTGAGTAGGTGTACCAAGTTTTAGAACATTTGGACATGTTTGGTAGTGCAAAGTTGGTCAAACTAGGAAATGAATAGAAAGGGTTTTGGGGGAGTTTGATGGGGTTACCCTATTCTCCATGACATGAGGCTTGGCAAAATCATCAGATATGGCAATTGTGATAGGATAAAATTTTCTTGGAATTTATGGAGAAAATTTCCTTTCTAAATATTTCAAAATCTTGAAATATCCAGAAAGTGTTTTTGATGGATTTGAACAAAATATTGGTCATGAACATGTGTTGAAACTCATATATATGGACAATATATGTCCAATGAGTCTCCCTAAATTTTCTCAAATATTTTTGAAACATTTAAATAATTTTAACCTATTAAAGACCATTTCTGGCATGAAGAAAAAGCCTATAACTAAAATATTAAAATAACTTCTAGAATAGTATCTTTTTGGTTTTAGGGAGTCCTATATATAATAGGATTCAAATATAAATTTTGAAGTATTTTTCACTACCTAAATTAAATACTTGTAGTTCAAGCCTTAACTCAGGGTGTTTTTGGACAACCTAATTTAGAAAATAATTCTTGGCGAAATTAGTTTTTCAAGAAAATAGTTTTATGTCCTATACACATGGCATGATCATTCGACAAAGTTTCATATCAAGGGAAAGAACTATAATAATTGGAGGATTTATTTGATTTTTAGAGCACTTACAAACAGCAAACAAAAATCCAACTCAAAGCAGAGACCAAGTCAGCACAAAAGTTTTGTTGGTTCAAATTTTTATGCCTAAATAATCCTAAATTTGGTGGCATGAAAATCAGGGTGTGACAAAAAGGTAGGGAAAATAGCTAAGACGTGTTAAGCTTGTTTACCTCAACATGCTTAATGCATCAACTGTAAAAAACATAGCTATTATAACTAGTGTTGGTAAGATTAATGTGGTCGGTTCATACTTGATAAGTATTGACGAGTAGTTGGTGGGGCACTTCATCTTGGCCAGAGCCCGCCGCAAGTCAATGGTGGTGGAGGCGAGGTGTTCCTCTGGGTCGAAGCATGGATCAGCGCTGCTGACATGTGTACCTACATGAAGCAATTAAATGTTAGAAGCTAAACTACAATTGCACAAATGATGTAAATTATTGTAAGACATGGGGTCTAGCTAACCTCGACGGCAAACAATAGCATCGCCTGTTATGGCCCTGTGTAAGTACATGGAAAGGCATGTTAAGTACAACAGGGTTAGCATCCACCAAAAATAGCAAATGGAAATAACATGGCATCTCTAGTGATATCTTCATTGCAAAGAGTAGCACAGTAGCCAAAGGACGGATTAAATAATGGATAGAATTGTTAATTACAACAGGCTTAATAGCATCCTGAGTCTTGTATTCTATGTTTGTAGCTTGTATTGGCAAAATTGAGCTAGACAGTTCATACTTGAACATCACAGAGTGTGCAGTACTAAAATGAACAAGGCACCAACATGCTTAATACGCGAGCCGTACAAATATAGATATTGCAATTGGTATTCCTAAGATTGAGTTGGTCAGATCATACTTGGTAAGTATTGGGGGGGGGTCAATGGGGCACTTCAATCTTGTCCAGAGCCTTCCCAAAGTCAACGACAATAGAGGCGAGGTATTTCTCCGGGTCGACACGCACAACGGCCCTCGCGCCATCAACCGCCATCAGCTCCTTGACCTCCACGTGATATGTGGTTGGGCTTACGTGGCGATGATCTAGAGTAGGAGTGGTGGGGATTTGGAGGCACGAGGATGTTTTGCAGACGCCATTTAAGCAATCAGGCCGGGGCCGTGATAGAGATCGGTGGGTTACCTGACCGGATCAACAATGCTTGGGCAGAACCTAGATGTGGTCAAAGCTCTGGTTGTGGCGGCAGCTGTTTGAGCTACCGGGAGGGGGGTAGGGTGGGAAGATACTGCGGAAATGTGATGGGCGAGGATGTGGTAGGAGGAATAAATTCTAAAATCGCACGCCTAATGGGAATTTCGCTGCGAAACTTGAAACTTGGGCGGGTGAAACAAACAACATAGAGGAAGCGCGTAAAATACTTGTGTGCAAGAAAAGCGAAAATTGGCGGATTCCGTCTCCAAAATAATCTACACATGTAGTTGATCAAATAGGTTAATGGCGGTCGTGATGTTACACTTGCTTTATTAGAAAACATTGCACAGGTAACTGGCTTATGGATCATCAATGCAAAAAAGGCACACATTATGCCATAGAAACTGTGTGTTTTATCATCTTCTAATAATTCATATATCTATCAGCATTGACAGCCGCACCTACAACTTTAAAAATCTCTTTCATTGTAGTAGGGTTTTCAATGTACATGAATGAGGCAAGGTGACACTCGATGAACAATCATCGGTTTATGAAATGCAATCAAGTGTCAACCTACCTCGCTCACATAGACATAATTGATCCTACACAACAAAAGAGATGCTTGATGCCATCCGCTGGGGCGGCTATTTAAGTCGGTGTGCGGCCAACTCGCGGGGTGAGGTGGGACTAAAAACAAGTTGTGACCATCTTGTCTCCAGTGGTTTCGGGTGGCCATGGGTGGATGTTTCGGGAGGATCTACGGCTGGGGTACGGCTACAAAACTTTAGGGAACACATACTAAGAAATTCTCAAAGCCCTAAAAGATGCGCTTATCGACATTGTACGTTAATAATAGATGGTGCCAACTTAAATTACAAGATATTAGAAATTTGCTCTAAAACTAGTAAGTAGTACTAGTAGGTGCTTGTCATTAGTTATAGAAACTTACGGGCAACACATGCACTAACTACTTCTCACATGTTGGGAAGGCGTAATCAATCTCCTTCCCGGCCTTGTCGGCGATAGCCCACCGTGCTTGGATATCTGCACCACTCTCATCAGCATCACAGTAGCTACCACCGTGATCCTGGCAGGTGGAGGCATCGAGGCATGTTGGCCAGACACCATCGTCCTCCTTCCCAGCCTTGTCGATGGCAACCCACCGTGCTTGGATCTTCGCTGAGCTCTCCTCAACACCGCGTGCAGCCTGTTATTTCTTGTGGAAGCAGAATTCTCTTTTCTTGACCGCTTTCTACCTTTTTTCTCCCTCTGCGCAGCTTTGGCAGCCTCTTGATCCATCGCCCATTCAGCCATGGCAGCTTCAAAGTACACCCACGTAGTTGTGCGACTGCGGGCGGCAATGAACTCAGCGCGGTGGGACGCCATCACTTCCTTACCATGTGTGTCATCGCGGCGCGAGGAACTCGGTGTGGCGGGATGCCATCGCTTCCTTACGAGTTAGTGTGCGGCGCGGTGCCATGAACGAAGCTTGGAGAGAGCTCTGGGCGGAGTGTCCAGGCAACCATATAGTGCGGTTGTTTTTTAGAGCTCAAGGACAAATGACAAAGGAAATTTGGCTTACCCTAAAATCTTGGCATTCATTATCGCACATGGTTCGTCTCCATCGCCTTCGGAAATAATGTGCGCTCAGCCTATTGTGTGTTGCGTTCTGATTGGCCAGAACTCTAGCCACACAGATTGTCGATGCGGTGAACATTTGTCTTTGCTGACGATCATATATACACCAATTACCAATACATAACACAAGATAAGCCATAGAAACCACTCTTCATGAGATTAAGGAGTGCATTAAGAAAATCAAGTTAATAGGAGAACACCTCAGGAAGGCGATGAGGACATCAATGCCATTGTTACACCCACAACCCCTATTGCTACATATATTGGACCAATTACTAGAGCTCGCACATGACAATGAAATTATCAGGCATTTCCTGGCAATGAATCTAATGTTCATGAGAAGATGATGCTCCCTAAATTGGATACGTTCATTTTGCTCACAAATGAAGGGCTTAGCATGGACAAGATGGATGATCACTTGAGCAAGATCAAGCATGGAAAGGATGGCATGCGCAAGGGAAACAAGACTGGAGTTTCAAGTGATGATTTCAGGACTTTGAAGCCAACATAATGAGTGTATGAAGGCTTGGACGAAATATACAAGATGCCACTTCATAAATTTCGTCCAGAGGTTGTTAAAGGTGCCGCGTCACCTTATTATTGGTCCAGGCCCATGTAATTTGGAAATACTTGATTATAGATTGTTTTTAGAGTCTGTATGTGTGGGGAAACAAGAGTTAGGGTTGGTTTCGGACCCATCCTCCAAGGCCCATGAAATTCCCCCCTCTTCCTCCCTATAAACAGCCCTTAGGGCATCGTTTAGACTTTGGGTTTTGTTTAGATTAAAAGTTCGCCATAGCTGCAGCTTTGCATACTTCGTTTGTGTTCAACAACCAGACCAAGGCATCACAGAACCCCACTTGATCAATAAAGATTTCCTCTTTTATTCATGATATCTAGATTGCAATTTTAGTTTCTTGCTTGTTCTTCGGTTGCTTGCAGGAAATAGATCCTCGCCGTCAGGTTGATAGTGCTCCGGCATGGTCAATAACCTCTCGGAGTTGGTTTAGCAATTGCTAAGGCGTGACATCC
Organism: Triticum aestivum; assembly: GCF_018294505.1. NCBI lineage: Eukaryota > Viridiplantae > Streptophyta > Magnoliopsida > Poales > Poaceae > Triticum > Triticum aestivum. Next base: position 356,240,595 of record NC_057812.1, on the reverse strand, counting down.
TCGTACGTTCGTAGTCGGATCGTCAAAGTCTACTCCACCATAAACGATAGCCACCATCTCATGGAAAGACGGGGCAACTTTGCCTCTATCAAGTGGTATCAGATTTCCAGGTTGCTCAGTGAGATCTTATAGTTTTTCGTAGTTTAGATCGAGTCTATTCTTCATACCTACAGTCCACTAAAAAGCTACAAAAAATATTAGGGTTAATTCATCATATCCGAACCAATCTGAGCCTTTGCATATTCTTTTTAGGGTTTTGCTTTGTTGAACTTGTGGTTGCATCGTCGTGTGTAGTTGCTGGTCTTAGCGTCTAGTCCTTTATAGTTTCGAGTTCTGTCACAATTTGTCACCCCGCCGCTGCACCATCTTCTTTGCAGCTGTTGTATACCACCACCACTGCCATAAACCACCACCGCTGCCATATCCTACCACTGCTGCCATATCGTACTACCGCTACCATATACCACCACCGCTACCATATCCCACAAACGCTGTCATATACCACAACCGCTGCCATATACGACCACCATATATCCACCACCAACGAGATGCATATATTTTCCAATTCGTGTTTCATTGCCTGAGAAAGTTTTGGAAAAAAATTCAGTGATCGCAAATATTTTTTCCTATCCTATTTTTAGGTCCCAGGGAGCGTTTTGGGACACTCGCCATCATAGTGATTTTTTGTCGCACTTTTTCATCATCGCTGCCCAAATTTCCAACAACAAAATTAGTCAAAAAAAATTTGTGCCTATCCTGTCAATTTGACTTGGGAAGAGTATTGAGACACTCTCCATTATAGTGATTTTTCGCAAAAAAAGAGCGCAAAAAGAGCCCCCAAAAAATAGCGAAAAAATATCCCAGAGTGTGCTTTTCCCTTGTTTATGTGCCGCGTCGTGATTTTCTTACTGTTGTAGGCTCGCGTCTCTAGTATGGTCTAGCCTAGGACCAGAATAGTACTGTCGTTGAGCGTTTATTCAATTTTTGCATCTCTGAATTGATTATTGCCGACCTTTTTTGCTACCATATTATAAGCCTTCCCAGCTCCACATACATCTACGTCATGCATTTGAATCTCCCTGGTAATCGCTCTATCCAAGCTTTGAGTGTTTTGACTACAACGACTGCCAATCAACACCTACTGCAAGGTAAGAACTGGTAAGAATTTGAGATTTGCTAGACAGATTTGTGACACACTGCCAATTTCTAGTAGTTTGTAGGATTATATTCTTGTGTGTTTCTATTGCTGCTAACCATGGCAGGACTACAAGCCGACATGATTGACTGGGAGAACATGACGAAGAAGGAGCTTCATGATAAACTTTAGCAAATGTTGAGTCAATAGGTGGAAGACATCATGGCTAGCTTTAGAAAGGCACTAGAGAGGATTGATGGCGTTGTGAAGACAGTTGACACCAAGTTGGACGCCAAGTTCGATGAAGTACTCACATGTCTTCCACAACCACCACCTGCATCTGCTACACCATTATGACAACAACAACCACCTCCATGTCGTGAAACAGCCCTCCGCCGAGCAGGTCGTGTCCTCTTGAGCGAGGACAAAATTCGGTTGCTGCTGCTACTCCTGTTGATGCTTCTGTAGCTGCTACTGCTATTGCATAGGTGGATGACTATTATGAGGATGAGGTTGATCAAAATCAGAACTATGTGCAACCACCAGCAGGTCGACCTCAGGCATATAATTGCAACGGTAGTGCTGCAGCACCACCTCAGGTACGAGATTATGACCATATTCCTAAACTGCAATTGAATATTCCACCATTTGAGTGTAGATACATTCCTGATGTATATCTTACTTGGGAGTTAGAAACTGAACAATGTTTCACATGCTTACAATATCCCGAGGAGAGACCTGTTGCTGCTGTTGTTTGTGAATTCACTAGTTTTGTTTCTGTTTGGTGGTTTGAACATTGTAGATTATATCATGATAATATCCCTAATAGTTGGGCTGCTTTGAAGATTGCTATGCATACTCGTTGGGTTCCACCATATTATCAATGTGAATTACTTCAAAAATAGCAGTGTTTGAGACAAGGAAAAAATTCTGTAGAGGAGTATTATCAGGAATTGCAAAACTGGCATGATTAGATGTGGTATTGTTGAGGATGATGAAGCTATTCTTGCACATTTTATGGGTGGATTAAATAAAGAGATTCAGACCATTCTAGAGTATAAGGAGTATAATAATACCACTCATTTATTCCATCTTGCTTGCAAACCTGAACGGGAAGTGCAGGATCGACATGCATTAGCGTGAACTATTTTTCTGTAGGTCGATCTTCATCATGGACACCACCTACATCCTCTACACCCACACGTCCTACTGCAGCACTACTGACTTCAGCCGCCAATTCCAACCAAGATACAACAGGTGACACCACCACCACCATCTGCCAGGAGTACACCTTTCGGTCCCGCACAAAGCTCTTCTTCATCCATGGCATCAACAAGGCAAACACATGATATTATTTTTCACTGTTGCAAGGGTGGAGGTCATTATGCGACAGAATGTCCATCTAAGCATGTGATGATTGCTACTGAGGACTTTGGCTCTTATTACAAGTGAAGAACACGATGGATATGATTCTGATCATCAGATGCAATACATGGCTGCTGGAGATGCTGATATTTATGAAAATTTAGTTTCACAACGTGTTTTGAGTGTGCAGGTCACACAAGCCGAGCAAAATCAGAGGCATAATTTGTTCCATAAAAAGGGAGTTGTGAAGGAATGTTTTGTCCGTGTCATCGTAGATGGAGGGAGCTGCAACAACTTGGTTAGCATGGAGACGGTGGAGAAGCTCTCTCTCCCCACAAGACAACATCCGCATCCTTACTACATCCAATGGTTCAACAAGAACGGAAAGGTTAAGGTAACACGTTCTATTCATGTGCATTTTAGTATCGCTACATATGTTGATTTTGTTTATTGTGATGTGGTACCCATTCAAGCATGTTCCTTATTACTTAGTAGACCATGGCAATTCGATAACAATTCAATATACGATGGTAGAAACAATCACTATACTCTTGTTCATAAGGATGAACATATTACTTTGCTTCGTATGACAACTGATTCCATTTTGAAAGATGATATTAATCGAGCTAGTTAAGAGAAATAGGAGCAAAATAAGAGTGAAAATCAGATAGTGGCAAAACAATTTGAGCAACAAATGAAACCTAATAATAAACCATCTAGTGTTGCTTCCGAAATTAAATTGAAAAGTGGATGTTTACTTCCCACCAAATTTGATATTAATGATCTAGATTTCAGCAAATCCGTTTGCTATGCTTTTGTGTGCAAAGAGGCATTGTTTTCATTTGATGACGTGCCTTCCTCTTTACCTCATGCTGTCACTAACATTTTGCAGGAGTTTGCTGACCTCTTTCCGCAAGACGTGCCACTGGGATTACCACCTATTCGAGGGATTGAGCATCATATTGAATTAATTCCCAGTGCATCACTACCCAACCGTGCACCATATCGTACCAATCTAGAGGAGACGAAGGAGATTATGCGTCAAGTACAGGAGCTGCTTGACAAAGGTTATATATGAGAATCTCTTAGTCCTTGTGTTGTTCCTATTATACTAGTTCCAAAAAAAGGATGGTATGTCGCGTATGTGTGTTGATTGTAGAGGCATTAATAATATTACTATTCGTTATCGTCATCCTATTCTTAGGCTGGATGATATGCGTGTTGAACTGAGTGGCTCTACAATATTCTCCAAAGTTTACTTGCATAGTGGATACCATCAAATACGTATGAAATTGGGAGATGAATGGAAAACAACATTTAAAACTAAGTTTGGTTTATATGAGTGGTTAGTCATGACTTTAGGGTTAACTAATGCACCTACTACATTCATGAGATTAATGAGCAAAGTTTTACGTGTTTTCATTAGACGATTTGTGGTAGTCTATTTTGATGATATATAGATTTATAACAAATCTTTGGAAGAACATTTGGAACATTTACGTGTTGTTTTTATTACTCTACGTGATGCCCTTTCGTTTGGTAACCTTGGGAAGTGCACCTTTTGCACCGACCGCTATGTTGTTACTCCACAGGGAATTTAAGTTGATAAAGCTAAGTTTGAAGCTATTGAGAGTTGGGCCGCAGCCCAAAACGGTCACACAAGTGAGGAGTTTTCTTGGACTCGCTGGTTTCTACAGGCGTTTTGTGAGAGATTTTAGCACCATTGCTACATCTCTCAATGAGCTTACAAAGATGGATTTGTCATTTGTTTGCGGTACCGCACAGGAAGAAGCCTTCACGGTATTGAAAGATAAGTTCACACATGCTGCTAGTGGAATGAGATGCTAGTGGAATTGGATTAGGAGGTGTGTTATTACAAGATGGCAAACATGTTGCATACTTTTCTGAAAATTGAGTGGGCCTAGTCTGAATTATTCTATTTATGATAAGCATTTATATGCTCTTGTTCGGTCTTTAGAAACTGATGAGGACATCAATACCATTGTTACACCCACAGCCCCTGCTGCTATACATACATGACCAATTACTAGAGCTCGCGCACGCCAATTGAATTACCAGGTACTTTAGTTTCTTGGTAACAATTCTCATGTTAATGAGAATATGATGTTGCCTAAATTGGATACATTTGTTTTGCTCACAAATGAAGGGCCTAGCTTGGACAAGAAAGATGAACCTTGGAGAAAGTTCAAGCTTGGAGATGATGGCATGCGCAAGGGGAACATGAATGGAATTACAAGTGATGATTCCAGGACTTTGAACCCACCATAATGAGTGTATGAAGCCTTGGACGAAATATACAAGATGCCACATCATAAATTTCGCCCAGAGGCTATTCTAGGTGTTGCATCACCTTATTATTGGGACAGGCCCATATAATTTCAAAATACTTGATTATAGGCTATTTTTAGCATCCGTATGTGTGGGAAAACAAGAGTTAGGGTTGGTTTCAGATGCCTCCTCTACGGGACACGAAATTCCCCCCTCTTCCTCCATATATACAACCCTTAGGGCATTGTTTAGGCTTTGGGTTTTGTTTAGATTAAAAGTTCACCATAGCTGCAACTTTGCGTACTTCATTTTTGTTCAACGACCAGACCAAGAATGTAACACCCACAATGTGGCTATATCTCCCACGTGTCAGGGCACGACTTAGAGGCATAGCCACATGGTAGGTTTGTCGCAAGAGGGGTAATCTTCACACAATCCCATGTACTGAATAAGAAAGGGATAAAGAGTTGGCTTACAATCGCTACTTCACACAAATAACAAGTTAATCATACATTATCCAGAATACAATCAAGGTCCGACTACAGAACCAGAATAAAAGAAGACAACCCCAAATGCATAGATCCTCGATCTTCCCAACTGGGCTCCACTACTGATCAAAAGGAAACGAAACAAAAGAACGAACAAGATCTTAATCAAGCTCCCACTTGAGCTCGGTTGCGCCACCTGCAATGGTATCATCGGCACCTGCAACTATTTGGAAGTATCTGTGAGTCATAAGGACTCAGCAATCTCACACCCGCGAGATCAAGACTATTTAACCTTATGGGTAGGAAAGGGTAGTGAGGTGGAGCTGCAACAAGCACTAGCATATATGGTGGCTAACATACACGAAAGAGAGCGAGAAGAGAAACAACGCACGGACGAGAAGCTAAGTGATCCTGAAACTACTTACGTTGAGCACAACACAAGACCGTGTTCACTTCCCGGACTCCGCCGAGAAGAGACCATCACGGCTACACACACAGTTGTTTCAGTTTAATTAAGTTAAGTGTCAAGTTCTGTACGACCGGACATTAACAAATTCCCATCTGCCCATAACCGCGGGCATGGCTTTCAAAAGTTCAAAACCCTGCAGGGGTGTCCCAACTTAGCCCATCACAAGCTCTCACGGTTAATGAAGGATATTCCTTCTCCCAGGAAGACCCGATGAGACTCGGAATCCCGGTTACAAGACATTTCGACAATGGTAAAACAAGACCAGCAATGCCGCCCGATGCGCCGACATCCCGATAGGAGCTGCACATATCTCGTTATCAGGGCAACACCGGATGAGACATCCTACGAGTAAAACCAAACCTCAAGTTTCCCTGAGGTGGCCCCGCAGTCTACTCGGTTCGGACCAACACTTAGAGAAGCACTGGCTCGGGGGGGGGGGGCTTAAAATAAAGATGACCTCAGGAGCGTGACTCCCAAGGGAAAAGTAGGTGGTGGTGAGGCAAATGGTAAAACCAAGGTTGGGATTTGCTGGAGGAGTTCTATTCAAAGTGAACTGTCAAGGGGTCCCCATAACACCCAACCATGTAAGGAACGCAAAATCAGGGAACATAACACCGATATGACGGAAACTAGGGCGGCAAGAGTGGAACAAAACACCAGGCATAAGGCCAAGCCTTCCACCCTTTACCAAGTATATAGATGCATTAAAGTAAATAAGATATAATAATGATATCCCAACAATATCCATGTTCCAACATGGAACAAACTTCGTCTTCACCTATAACTAGCAACGCTATAAGAGGGGCTAAGCAAAAGCGATAACATAGCCAAATAATGGTTTGCTAGGAAATGTAGGTTAGAGGCTTGACATGGCAATATGGGAGGCATGATATAGCAAGTGGTAGGTAGAGCGACATAGCAATAGAGCGAACAACTAGCAAGCAAAGATAGAAGTGATTTCGAGGGTATGGTCATCTTTCCTGCAAAGTTCTCAGAGTTGTCGAAAGCTTGATCCTCGTTAGCGTACTCAACAGGTTACTCGATCATGTACTCGTCTCCCGGCTCTACCCAAAGCAAAAACACAAGCAAAGGACCAACAATCATTCACGGTGCAATGCACAAACAACATGATGCAAAACATGGCATGCTATGCAAGACATGATATGCAATGCATATGTGGGCTCCGGAAGAGAAAGAAAGAACAATCCATCAACTTGGGAAACCAATTGTGCCGCTGGAAAGAGGAGATCATTTCGGTCAAAATCGATATAAGGATCACCGGAAACGGATGCACGGTTTGCAAATGGCAAGCTAAACAAGAATGGCACAACTAGAATGCAACAAGAAACCAAGCTACTGTGCTCCAAAATAACAACAAAGTATATGGAAGTGATGTACTCAGGATGCTTGACAAAACATGAACACTGAGCTATAGCTTAATCACAAAAGAGAAGGTTCAAACAAGCATGGCAAAAGTACAAAAGATATCAGCTTCACAGACTTGGTGAAAATACTAACATGCCAGAAATAACATCAGGAAGCCATGTTTTGAGCAAGCAAACAACATGCTACAGGAACATATCGTAGCAATGCAAGGCATGGAATGAATCTACTAAAAGCATAGAACAAATGTCCCTTACTGAACATGAGCCAAAAAGGCACAAAATTATGAAAGCATTGTAAACATAGCAAGTTTTATGAACAGCTTCAGACTTAGCAGAAAACAGAGCATGGCATAAACAGAATTATGAAGGCATCTTTGTGAGCTCAAATCACTTATCACAAAGCATTGCATGACAAGATAAGCATAGCATCAGCAAGATGACATTTTCAAGAAACTAACCATGGCAAGAGCAAGTTAATAGCATGCATGGATCACTAGCAACAACCTGGCAAAATTGATTAACATGTAAACAATCTGCCAAGAACATTTTATAGCAAAAGTAGAGCAATATTAAGACATGCTACGGCACTCCATAATTGCAAACAGGGGCATGTATGGATATAGCATAACCATATGTCCAAAACATCCTTACTAAAGCAACTCAAAACAAGCATGGATCTCACTGTAGCATCATGTTTACATGACATCAAAATAACAGCAGACAAAAGACTTAGCAAAATCCTAAGCCCCTGAAAACAACAATATCACGAAGGCTACTTTGCATGCTTGTTCTAGTCTCCACATAGATCACAAAAATACATGGCAAGCACCCCTGTAAAGATGGCATGACATAGTTCAAAACACATGTAGAGCTCATGTCCATATTAAGCACACATCAAATGAGACAAAAAATGACAAAACATCAGAATCTGCTAAGTAACAGGAGTAAACATTTTATAGCACTCTCGCATCAATGATTAGGGCATCAAGATGGACCGAAACAAGCATGCCACAATGGAATGAAATGAAGAGCATCTCATAATGAACATTTTGACATATCATGCATGTATAATGGAGCAAAATGCACATAGATATGCTATGATGAACATGCACACATGGGATGGATTTTTCCAGACTTAGACAAAATTACATGGGCGCAGGATAGCTAAAGTGCGCACGAGTGGGGTTTAGAGGGGTGGCTCACCGTGGGCCTGGCCCAGGTCGACCGCGAGGAGGAGGCAGGCCGGCGCTGAGGCTGGCTGAGCCTCGCGTGGGACGTGGCCCACGGAGACGCGTGAGGCAGCAGCTCTATCAACGCCAGCGGGCACTGTGCTCGGCTGCATCCCGCAGAGGAAGAAGGCCGGCGGCAGCAGGGTGGCCTCTCCGGCGACAGCGGCGCGCGGAGGCCGGGAATGGATGCGGGGGAGGACGCAGAGGACAGATCCGGGCATGGCCCCTCCGGATCCAGTCGAAGGAGAGCAGATCGGGGCTCCGGCGATGGGATCCGGCGGTTGGTGGTGCTACAAGGAGTAGAGGGGGAGAGACAGGAAGAAAGAGAGGAGAGAGGAAGGATCAGGGCGCGGGGGAGCCTGGCCTGGTGGGCGGAGAAGGAAGGCGGCGGCGCAGCGTGCTCCAGCAAGGCGCGGTGGTGATGCTCGCCGGCAGGAGGCCAGGCGGCGGCGCTGAAGGCATGGCACGGCGATGTTCTCCCCTGACCCAGCTCGGGATCGAGCAGGAGTAGCGGCGCGGGACTCGGGCTCGGCAGGCCCGCGCGATGGAGGGAGCGGCGGTTGGCGACGTGGCAGCGTGCGAGTGGACGAGGGAGGCGACGGTGCTGAGGTGGCAGCCTCACATTGGCCGGAGGGACGTGGCGGCGGCGGAGGACGCGTCCGACAGCGGACGGACATGTCCGGATGCACGGTGGAGGACTGGATCTAGGGATTTATCTGCGAAATTGCAGAGGGAGACACATATTTATAGGTAGGAGGAGGTAGGAGTGTCCAAATGGAGTGTAGTTTTCGCCCACACGATCGTGATCCGACGACGGAGGACATGGAAGGGGTTTGGATGGGTTATTGGGCCGTTTTGGACGGGTATTGGGCTCCAACACACAAGAGGCCTTCGCGGTTACCCGGTTAACCGTTGGAGCATCAAACGGACTCCAAATGGAACAAAATTTGATAGGCGGTCTACCGATGGTGTACCAAGGCCACTTGGCAAATCTCGGTCCATTCCGAGAACATTTAACACCCGCTCACGAAAAGAGATAAGAGGGGTGCGCCGGAGGATGTAGGTGTGTCGGATTGCAAAAGGGACAACAGGGAGAATGCTCGGATGCATGAGACGAACATGAATGCAAACGCGATGCACATGATGAGATGATATGAAATGAACGACATGAACAAAATGCGAAACAAAGAAAAAACCCAACCACGAAGGGAAAATCATAACGCAACTCCTGAAAAGGCAAGAGTCGGAGTTACAAATATGGAAAGTTGTATCCGGGGTGTTACAAAGAAGTCAGGGGACCCCACTTGATCAATAAAGTTTTCCTCTTTTATTCGCAGTATCCAGATTGCATTTTTAGTTTCTAGCTTGCTTGTCGTTTGCTTGCAGGAAATAGACCTTCATGGTCAGGTTGATTGTGCTCCGGCATGGTTAATAACCTCTCGGAGTTGGTTCAGCTATTGCTAAGGCGTGACGTACTCGCATGTTCATAGTCTGATCATCAAAGTATAGTCCTTCAAAAAATGATAGCCACGATCTCATCGAAATATGGTACTCCTTACCCTGTATAAAATCATGGAAACATTATTTATGGCCCAAAGAATTTGTTATACATTCTGATCATGAATCTTTGAAACATATTAAAATTCAAGCTAAATTGAATCGTAGACATGCTAAATGGGTTGAATTCATTGAGACTTTCCCTTGTGTCATTAAACACAGGAAGGGTAAAGAAAATATTGTTGCTGATGCATTGTCTCGTCGCTATACTATGCTTTCACAACTTGGCTTCAAAATATTTGGTTTGGAGACCATCAAGAATCGATATGTGCATGATGCTGATTTTAAAGATGTAATGCATAATTGTAAAGAAGGAAGAACATGAAACAAGTTCGTCATTAATGATGGATTTGTGTTGCGTGCTAACAAGCTATGCATTCCAGCTAGCTCCGTTCGTCTTTTGTTGTTGAAGGAGGTGCATGGAGGAGGATTAATGGGACTCTTTGGCGTGAAGAAGACGGAGGACGTATGTCGGTATAAAAACCGGCGAATCTCGGGTAGGGGGTCCCAAACTGTGCGTCTAAGGAGGATGGTAACAAGAGGCAGGGGACACGATGTTTTACCCAGGTTCGGGCCCTCTTGATGGAGGTAAAACCCTATGTCCTGCTTGATTTATTCTTGGTGATATGAATACTACAAGAGTTGATCTACCACGAGATCGGAGAGGCTAAACCCTAGAAGCTAGCCTATGGTATGATTGTATGTTGTCCTACGGACTAAAACCCTCCGGTTTATGGACACCGGAGGGGGCTAGGGTTACACAAGGTCGGTTACAGAGGAGATATACATATCCGTATTGCCTAGCTTGCCTTCCACGCCAAGTAGAGTCCTATCCGGACATGAGATGATGTCTTCAATCTTGTATCTTCATAGTCCAACAGTCTGGCCAAAGGATATAGTCCGGCTGTCCAGAGACCCCCTAATCCAGGACTCCCTCAATAGCCCCTGAACCAGGCTTCAATGACGATGAGTCCAGTGCGCAATATTGTCTTTGGCATTGTAAGGCGGGTTCCTCCTCCGAATACACCACGGAAGAATTTGAATACAAGGATAGTGTCTGAGCCTGCAAAATAAGTTTGACATACCACCGTAGAGAGAATAATATTTCCGCAAATCCAATCTACTGACACGTTTTGGCAACATGACATTATGCCATGGTCCGGTGATTATTCGAACCGTTTCCTTTAACTAGCCCCGCACATAATGCGAGGCAGTTTCTTGACACGTCTTGTCAAAGTAGAGATCATGTCCCCCTTATTACATGATTCTCATCAATACGGGCGTGGGTAACCCAACCGCGCCATCAATTACGTCGCTTGGGGGATAAGAGAGTTTTACCAGGCTAGTGGGGGCGCATAGTTTCGACCGCCCTTATAAAGGGATAAGGTTTAACCTTTTTCTACCCACGCCTTCTTCCTCCTTGCTCATCCATTCTTGCACACTCGAGCTCCAACGCCCAAGTCCACATCCTTCTCCTCAACCTTCTCCAAACATGTCCGGAGCGGGAGGCAAGTGGATGGCGTCCTCCGTCACGGAGGGACACATCAAAAAGCTGCGCATGGCCGTATACCTAGGCGCGAATATCGCGAACCGGCTGCCCGCTGCGGGGCAGATCGTCCCTACCCCGGAACCTCACGAGAGGGTAGTTTTCCTCCACCACTTCCTCCGCGGACTGGGGTTTCCCCTCCATCCATTCGTTCACAGTCTCATGTGCTACTACGGCTGGACTTTCATGATCTGGCCCCGAACTTCATCCTCAACATTTCGGCGTTCATCGTCGTGTGTGAGGCTTTCCTTCGCATCCGGCCCCACTTTGGCCTGTGGCTGAAGACCTTCAATATCAAGACGAAGGTGGTGGGAGGCTAACAAGCAGAATGCGGCAGAGCCATGGTGGCCAAGATGCCCAATGTTATATGGCTTGAAGGGTCCTTCGTGGAGACCATGAAGGGGTGGCAATCGGCGTGGTTCTACATCACCGAGCCGTGCGACACCAACTAGGTGGCGGCCCCCGAGTTTCGATCCGGAATCCCCACGCGGCTCACCTCCTGGAAAGAGAAGGGCCTATCCTGGGGTTCATCGGTGGAGCTGGATGGACTCCAGAAATGTATCCGGAATATGACAAGCAAGAAGCTCAAGCTTGTCAACATAGTCCAGGTCATGCTCATCCGGCGGATCCTCCTGTGTCAACAACGGGATTTCAACTTGTGGGAGTTTGACCCAGCCCAGCACCAGACTCTAAGCAAGCTCTTCGACATGATGCACAAGGACGTCTGGAGGGTGCTGTTCAAGGGCGCCGAGGTCCCTCCCTCTCTCACCGAGGACCGCGGGCTAAGCGCGAAGCGCCGAGCACATTCGGTGAGTTCTATACATCCGGTAAGATATTTATTTCCCCCAGCTTAACCATGTGCGGGGTCTGAGCTCCATGCCTTAGACAGGACTGGGTGGAGACGTCAGGGAAAATTAACTGTCCGGCCCCTCTGCCCGAAGACACTGCGGACGCTCTCTTGACGGAGATGCTGACTCCAGCTCCTTACAAGGTGCCGGAGAAGACCAAGAAGGCCAAGGGAACCCGAAAGAGTTCCCGATGCCAGGTGTTGTCGGACTCATCGTCCGATAACTCCGCGACGCACTCCTCCCCCAAAGACGAGGAGGAAGATGAAGATGCTCCCCCTTTAGTCAGGGGAGACAAGAAAAGGAAGGCCGCCCCGACCGGGGGGGGGGGGGCTGAAGGGTCCAAGAAGGGGAGGACCCTCCTTCCAGACTACTCCACCACCGTCGCTGAAGGCGAAGACGAGTGGCTGCTCAGGGCCAAGCCCCTGGCGAAGTCGTAAGTATTTGAATACTAGAGTAACTCATAGCATACCTTTGTCGCACTGCTTCTCCTAATGCCGAATTATGATTATGCAGACCGCCACTAGCCTGTATCGATGTATCCTCATCGGACGGTTTCCTGGGCTCATCAGATATGGATAGCGATCCATTTCTGACCGCCACCTCCCCTTGCCCTACGGACAACGCCGAGGTATTGTATCAAGAGGCACCGGGTCTAGGGGAGACAGTCTCGGAGGCGCCTCAAGGCGACCTTCCGAACTCCAGGAGCAGAGGGAGCAAGGCTCCTGAGGGCTCCGACTTTGGTCCTCAGCCGAACACCGCGCCAGAACCCCCAGTGGTTCCGGACTTGGGAAGGCGGCCTCCTTCCAAAAGGGGCAAGACGCCTGTGCTGGTGACCTCAGTCCATCCAGAGGCACCGGACAATCTGCTGGGAGCGCTTCGCAACGCTTCCATCGACGAAGAGCACCACACTATTATGAGGGTGGTTGTCTAGAAGGTTCAGTCCACCAAGAGCGGACTGACTGAAGCCTGTGCCAGCCTTCTAACAGGCTTTGAGGTAAGTTTTTGAAATATAGGAAAAATATTACCGCATAGACAGTAGCCCCTGATGCTCTGTTTGGTGTTCACAAAGAAAAGAAGAATAGAGGATCAAACAATATCGCAGGAGTCTAATATAAGTATGTCTATATGTGTATGCAGGCTTCGCTGCTGGCCTCTGCCGCACTGACTGCGGAGGTCGCCGCACTGAAGCAGGACCTCAAAGGGTCCAAGGAAGAGCTCGGCCTTGCCAAGGGGCAGCTCGAGGAGAACAAAGGTAAGTCTATGGATATATATAAAAAGAATGCGATTGCAAAATGACAAGATCAGCGTAAATTTGCCAGGGGCCACGACCAAGGTGGCGACCCTGAAGCAAGCGCTATTCGAGGCCGAAAACAAAGCAGCCAAGGAGCGCACTGAGCATGAAAGGCAGGAGGCTTAGATGGGCGAGGTGCAGCAAGAGCTCCATGCTCTCGTAACGAAGCACGAGGTGTTGGAGCTTGACTTGAATACGCGAGAGTCCGAGCTTGTCGCGACCCTCGGGAGCGCAAAGAATGCCAAGGCCGAAACCCAAAAGGCACTCCAGGAGATTGATGCGATGAAGAATATAGCGGCGGGTAAGGCATTCTATATGCAAAGCAAGCATGTGAAAGTAAATTACTTGTTACTTACCCGAATCCGGAGCTCTCCAGGAGCATTCGCAGATTTGCCCCGCAGCGTGTCGGATGCCGCACAGTTTTACCAGGCCGAGGAGGGAAGCTCAACGGAGAAGCTCTTCTGGTCTCAGTATACTGGGACCGAACACCCGATGCCTCTAAGCGACCAACTGAAGCAGCAGGTCGAGCTGCAAAAGGCGGCCGAACAGGCCATGAAGGGCTTTATAGTCTGGATGTGGCCTGGCGACGCCCTTCCTCACAGCTACTTCGGCCTGGTGAGGCGGCTTATGGATGCCTGCCCACGGCTGGGAGTCATCAAGTGGTCCATCTGCATCGAAGGTGCACGCTGGGCTTTCGCCCGTGTGAAGGTGCAATGGGCCAAGATGGACGCTATGAAGCTGGTGAAGGAAGGGCCGCCAGAGGGCAAGGAGCATCGCCACCCCGAGATGTACTATGAGGGTGTCCTGAAGGGTGCCCGTCTTGTAGCGGACGAGTGTGCAAAACATGTAATATTTGAATGAACTTGCTCGTGTGATCTTGTATTATGAAAAACTAGTCCATATGTGCTATGCTACGCTTGTCTGAATTTAAAATATTGCCTTCTGTTTGGCTGTTTATCAAATCTGAGAAATGGCTAGTCATCGGCTTCTGCCGCCACGCCACGAGTGCTGGGGTGTTCGGGATAAACCTGAGCAATCTTGTTCCCATTGTTGGCTCCTACGAGGGAGGTGCTCAGCACAACGAACAAGGCAATCGGACTATAATGCGTTATCACTCTCACTTAGCCATATAATTCTATAATTTTAAATTTTGGCGAAGCCTCTAGTATTCGAAGGCCGAATTGGGGCGCGATACATGCCTTAAGCCGGACAAGGCCGACTCCTCGCTCTAAGCGGCATAAGTCTTTAGGGACTCGAAACCTCTCGAACAGCGACCAGTCTCTCGCCTTATCATGACAGTTAGTTTTTGCTTTCTCTACTGAGGTGCTTAGCCCAGCAGAACCAGGGCACAATCGCAGTAGTTCTCCCAGTGCTACCTTAGACGATATAGCGGAACATAAGGTACCAAAACATGGGAGCCGGGCAAACCCAACTATTGACCCAAGACATGATTCGGAGGTGATGCATATAATGCTATAAGTTCGGGGTGCCGCACTGTCGAAAGTGTTCGGACTTCTGACGCCGTATTATGGGGTATGCTTAAGCCCCTAGCGTATTGGCCGTACCAGAGTGTACGGGTGCTAGTTGTCGTGAATGAACATATATATAAAAAGGAAGAATGCAATAATAGTCTTAATGCTATGCATTGTTTATTCAAAAAGGTGCGTTAAAGCAGAATGATACAAGTAGTGCGATAAGAAAAAAGTAGGACTGTTTGACATGTCTCTTCCAAGGGCAAGATGAGGAATAGTATTAAAGAAAATATTTCACTCGTTATCGTAATCCACCTGGGAGTTCCATGGTGTGATGTAGCTTTCTGCCTCCTTGGTTGCTGCATCATGTGTTCGGCAATCATGCTGCCGGACAGGGTTTCCAAAGATTAAAGTCCTGAAAGAGAAAAATAACAAAGCGGGAAGCCCCTAGTGCGGTTTAAGCCGCGACTTGGAGCATGCCACAGTCGTGCCCCCCTCCTCTCCTGTGCCCACTATATTTTTAATGCGTAATTATGTACGCGTGAGACGGATTTCACCGTTTGGCTGGGATCGGGGTGGGGGCCGCATTGCTATGCGAGCTCGGAACGTGCCAGGCGGTCCTGTTGCCGATTACTCCAGGCGCGCTTGATGGTGTCCGGGTCCTTAATCACCGAACTAGTGGATTGCCTTAAGAGGCTGCTTTGTGCTTCTGCTGCGAGGGCTGCAGTGTGCTCCTCCGTGCGTAGAGAGCGCTTTGTGTTTCCATTGACTGTAATGACCCCCCGAGGTCCTGGCATTTTGAGCTTGAGATATGCATAATGCGGTACCGCATTGAATCTTACGAATGCGGTTCGCTAGAGCAGTGCATGGTAGCCACTGCAGAACGGGACTATGCGAAGATTAACACTTCGTTTCGGAAGTTATCCAGGGATCCGAAGACCACTTCCAGTGTGACGGAGCCTGTGCAATGGGCCTCTACACCTGGTATAATGCCTTTAAAGGTCGTTTTCGTGGGTTTGATCCTTGAGGGGTCTATACCCATTTTGTGCACTATGTCCTGATAAAGCAGGTTCAGGGTGCTGCCGCCATCCATAAGGACTCGAGTGAGGTGAAATCCGTGAATGATTGGGTCTAAGACCAATGCGGCGAATCCGACATGACGGATACTAGTCGGGTGGTCCCTGCGGTCGAAGGTAATTGGGCAGGAAGACCATGGGTTGAACTTTGGGGCGACTAGCTCCAACACATATACGTCCCTGAGCGCACGCTTCCGCTCCCTCTTGGGGATGTGGGTTGCGTATATCATGTTCACTGTCCGCACTTGTGGAGGGAACCTCTTCTGTCCTCCGGTGTTTGGCTGCCGGGGCTCCTCCCGTCATCGCTATGTGACCCCTTATCTTTGTTTTCGGCATTTATCTTGCCGACCTGCTTGAACACCCAACAATCCCTGTTGGTGTGGTTGGCTGGCTTGTCGGGGGTGCCGTGTATTTGGCACGAGCGATCGAGTATACGGTCCAAACTGGACGGGCCCGGAGTGCTTCTTTTGAATGGCTTTTTTCGCTGACCGGGTTTAGAGCCTTTGAATCTGGCATTGACTTCTGTATCCTCGGTATTGTCACTGTTAATGTGGCGCTTATGTTTGTTGCGACGTGACCTGCCGTTGCCGTCCTTGGTATCCGAAGTACCATGGTTCTTTGATATGTTATTGCTGCGAGCCACGGCTGTCTTCTCCCGCACAAAAGTGGGTCATGAGTGTCATGAGGGCTGCCATAGATTTCGGCTTTTCCTGGCCAAGGTGTCAGGAAAGCCATTCGTCGTGGATGTTGTGCTTGAAAGCTGCTAGGGCCTCTGCATCCGGACAGTCGACGATTTGTTTTTCCTTTGTTAGGAACCGTGTCCAGAATTGCATGGCCGATTCGTCTAGCTGCTGAATTATGTGGCTTAAGTCATCGGCATCTGGTGGTCGCACATAAGTGCCCTGAAAGTTGTCGAGGAATGCGGCTTCCAGATCTTCCCAACAGCCAATGGACTCTGGTGGCAAGATGTTGAGCCAATGCCGAGATGGTCCTTTGAGTATGAGTGGGAGGTATTTGATGGCGTGTAGGTCATCACCACGGGCCATGTGTATGTGCAGGAGGAAATCCTCGATCCATACCGCGGGATCTGTTGTGCCGTCGTATGATTCTATAGTTACGGATTTGAAACCCTCTGGGATTTGATGATCCATTACTTCGTCTGTGAAGCATAAGGGGTGTGCGGCGCCTCTGTACTGGGCTATATCGCGACTTACTTTTACTGTATCCGGCGTGACGATTATCGTCTCGCATAGTGGCGCGCCCTCGTGATCCATATATCGATCTTGCATGTTTTGCTTTGTCCTCCAATACGTCTCGCAGGTCTGGCGTATTTCCCCATGCCTTTTTATTTGAATGGCATCGGGGTGCGGGCTAAGCTTTTGGCTGGAATGTTTCTCTGTCGCGGCCACGAGGTGGCCGATCAGCTGCGTCATATGCCGGGGATGTAGGTTTCGGTGCTTCCTCCTCCAGTCGTTGTAGCAACCTGCACTTTGGGTAACTCTTGGAGGGGCGTTTGAGTTTATGTTCCTCGGCCGCCAGGACTTCAGTCCATCTGTCAGCTAGCAAATCTTGATCAGCTTGAAGCTGCTACTGCTTTTTTAAGGCTATTTGTCATGGCTATAAGCCTGCGCTTGAAGCGCTCTTGTTCGACGGGATCCTCTGGCACGATGAATTCGTAGTCGTCGAGGCTTGCCTCATCTTCGAAGGGAGGCATGTAATTATCATCCTCCGCCTCTCCATCTGCCGCTCTCTCAGGAGGGCTGGCCTCTCCATCCTCCTGCCCTAAATCTTGCTAGAGGGGACTGTTGCCGTCTTTGGCACTGTCCGGAGTGCTATTATCTCCTGTGCCGGTATCACCACTTTTGCCATGGCGGGACTTAGAGAGGCGCCGCTGACGCCAGCGCTTGGGTTGCTTCTTGGAGGGGTCATCCTCCATTGTCTCGTCGCCATTGCCTTCTTTGGGTGTGTCAACCATGTATATATTGTATGATGAGGTGGTTGTCCAGTGCCCTGTGGGTAGTGATTCCTCTTCGCCTCCCGCATCATCATCCATACCGTCGATGTCTTCGGAGTCGAAGTCGAGCATGTCGGTTAAGTCATCGACAGTGGCTACTAACTGGGTGCTGGGTGGGCGGCGAATTTCTTCATAATCCGCATCCCAATCCTGCCGGACGTAGTTCGGACAGGACTCTCCTGACAAGGAGAGAGACCTTAATGAGTTTAGTATATCATCGAAGGGCGAGTGCTGAAAAATATCCGTGGAGGTAAACTCCATGATCGGCGCCCAAACGGATTCAATAGGAATGGGCGTAGGCGGGTCGAAGTCCATGGCCGGAGAAGGATCCGGTAGTTTGGCAACACGGCTCTCATGAAGGGTAAGGTCGATATTCGGCTCGATCGCCGCAGAGGATACGGCCTCCGTGGCGGGGTCTATCCACCCATCCACAGATGGTGGAACTGGCTCCGAATTGAGGGTCGGAGCGGCTGCCGATGCGAGTTCTCGAACACTGTCCGATGGTAGAGCTAAATCATACTCATCGCGACCGCGCGGCGCACAAGGCAGGGGCTCGAATCCGTCGAAGATCAAGTCTCCGCGGATATCGGCCGTGTAGTTTAAGCTTCCAAACCTGACCTGGTGGCCAGGGGCGTAACTTTCGATCTGCTCCAGATGGCCAAGTGAGTTGGCCCGCAGTGCGAAGCCTCCGAACAAAAAGATCTGTCCGGGGAGAAAAGTCTCACCCTAGACTGCATCGCTATCAATGATCATAGGAGCCATCAAGCCTAATGGCGACGACACGGAGGAACTCTCAATGAAAGCACCAATGTCGGTGTCAAAACCGGCGGATCTCGGGTAGGGGGTCCCGAACTATGCGTCTAAGGTGGATGGTAATATGAGGTAGGGGACACGATGTTTTACCCAGGTTCGGGCCCTCTTGATGGAGGTAAAACCCTACGTCCTGCTTGATTTATTCTTGATGATATGAGTATTAAAAGAGTTGATCTACCAAGAGATCGGAGAGGCTAAACCCTAGAAGCTAGCCTATGGTATGATTGTATTTTGTCCTACGGACTAAAACCCTCCGGTTTATATAGACACCGGAGGGGGCTAGGGTTACACAAGGTCGGTTACAAAGGAGGAGATATACATATCCGTATTGCCTAGCTTGCCTTCCACGCCAAGTAGAGTCCTATTCGGACACGAGACGAAGTCTTCAATCTTGTATCTTCATAGTCCAACAGTCCGGCCAAAGGAACCCTCCTAATCCAGGACTCCCTGAACGTACTTGCTACACATTTCTTTTGTCCAAAGATGAGACGGGATTTTGAGCGTTTTGTTGCTCGCTACACTACATGTCAACAAGCTAAGTCACGACTCAATCCTCATGGTTTATATATGCCTTTGCCTATACCTACTCTTGCTTGGGAGGATATATCTATGTACTTTTTTTTTAGATTTACCTCGAACAAAGAAGGGGAGGGATAGCATATTTGTTGTGGTGTATAGATTCTCGAAAATGACACACTTTATACCATGTCATAAAAGTGATGGTGCTGTTAATGTTGCTGATTTGTTCTTTCAGGAAATTATTTGCTTGAATGGTGTGCCAAATACTATTGTTCCATATCGTGATACTAAATTTCTTAGCCACGTTTGGAGATGTTTATGGGCTAAGTTGGGGACTAAACTACTTTTTAGTACTACTTGTCACCCCCAAACTGATGGACAAACTGAAGTAGTAAATAGAACATTGTCTACTATGCTTAGGGATGTTTTGAAGAGTAATAAGAAAATGTGGGAAGAATGGTTGCCTCATATTGAATTTGCTTGTAATCGTTCATAGCATTCTACTACTAAGATGTGCCCTTTCGAAATTGTGTACGGTTTCCTACCTCGTGCACCTATTGATTTGTTGCCTCTTCCAGCTTTGGAGAAGGTTAATTTTGATGCTAAACAACGTATTGAATTGATTTTGAAAATGCATGAGTTAATTAAGGAAAACATTGAGCATATGAATGCTAAATATAAACTTGTTGGAGATAAGGGTAGAAAACATGTTGTGTTTGCACCTGGAGATATTGTTTGGTTACATTTGCGTAAGGATAGATTTCCTGATTTGCGCAAATCAAAGCTAATGCCACGTGCTAATGCTTCTTTTAAGGTGTTAGAGAAAATAAATGATAATGCATATAAACTTGAGCTACCTGCAGATTTTGGTGTTAGTCCCACTATTAACATTGCAGATTTGAAATCTTATTTGGGTCAGGAAGATGAGCTTCTGTCGAGGACGACTTCATTTCAAGAAGGGGAGGATGATGAGGACATCAATACTGTTGTTACACCCTCAGCACCTACTGCTAGATATACTGGACCAATTACTAGAGCTCACGCACGCCAATTAAATTATCATGTACTTTTGTTTCTTGGTAATGATTCTAATGTTCATGAGAATATGGTGCTGCCTAAATTGGATACGTTTGTTTTTCTTACAAATGAAGGGTCTAGCATGGAAAAGAGGGATGATAACTTGAGTAAGAAAAGCATGGAGACGACGGCATGCGCAAGGGAAACAAGACTGGAGTTTCAAGTGAAAATTCCAGGACTCTAAAGCCACCATAATGTGTGAATGAAGTCTTGGATGAAATATACAAGATGTCACTTCCTAAATTTCATCCACATGCTATTATAGGTGTTGCATCGCCTTATTATTGGGTCAGGCCCATTTAATTTTGAAATACTTGATTATAGGTTGTTTTTGGAGTCCGTATGTGTGGGGAAACAAGAGTTAGGATTGGTTTCGGACCTCTCCTCCAATTGCCACGAAATTCCACCGTCTTCCTCCATATATACAGCCCTTAGGGCATCATTTAGACTATGGGTTTTGTTTAGATTAAAAGTTCACCATAGCTGCAACTTGACATGCTTCATTTGTGTTTAACGACCAGACCAAGGCATCACAGAACCCCACTTGATCAATAAAGCTTTCCTCTTTTATTCGCAATATCCCGATTGCAATTTTTGTTTCTTGCTTGTTCTTTGTTTGCTTGCAGTAAATAGACCCTCGTGGTCAGGTTGATCATGCTCTGGCGTGATCAATAACCTCTCGGAGTTGTTTTAGCGACTGATAAGGCACGACGTCCTCGTACGTTTGTAGTCAGATCATCAAAGTCTACTCCACCATAAACGATAGCCACCATCTCATCGAAAGATGGGACAACTTTGCCTCTATCAGAAGGCCTCACATGCCAGGCAGGAGAACCTGGCTAGGTCGAGACCACCCTTGAGGGCCAAGACAAGATCGCCTTGACAAGGCTCCCAGGGCCGTCAAGCATATCCCGGCAGGCTCTGTACCAGCAGGCCTCCGCCAGGATGCCACTTTACCACCTCATCATAGACAAGTCATTGATCAATGTGGTCTCAAGCTCTCAAGTGGATAGGTGGATCTTGTCAGGTACGTGGCAACCTGCTGGAGTGGAGATTAACTTTATTGACACCCGTCCAGATGAAGTGTCATGCTAATAAGGAGAAGATGGATAGCGGTGCGGGAGGCTTGCCAGGCTTCAACATCAGCATGACAGCTAGCAGTGCATTTAATGCGGTGTGTCCTAACTGCTAGAGTTAGGTATGATAGCACTTTTAGCTATCTAATCATACTGTAATTACTTTTTTTGCCACAATGGTCGCCCCATAAGCTATAAAAGGAGGCCCGAGGCAACCTAGAAAGCTGTCATGGGAAACCACGGCCACCTATGGGACCATGACCCCCTTTTGGTTCGGCAGGGGATGAGCACGTTGCACAAAGAGCGGGGAAGCATAACGCGGCACGACATAGATCACACGGGTATTTTTACCCAGGTTCGGGCCGCCGCGAGGCGTAAAACCCTACTCCGGCTTCGGTGGATTGATGGTGGAACATGCAGCACATTTGCCCGGCAGGGTTGCCTCAAGGCGAGAGCGGGTACGCGTGTATGAATATGCGAGGGTCCGAATCCTCTCTAAGGTTTCCATGTGCCTCCTTTTATAGATCAAGGGGTCACCAGAGTGGCAAATCAGTCATTACGCACTAATTAGGTAGCAAACAGTGCTATCATACCTACTCTATAGGCGGACCGAGCAAATGAAATGCGCCACATAGTGTCACATCACAATGAGTCCGGCAAGCCTTGCCGGGCCAATTTGGCAGCTTCGCGCCTGCTTGCTTGACACGTCTCAGGACGGGTGTTGTTTGGGGTGTTTTTCGTAGGAAGCGACTGCCATATGGCAAGAAGCAACCACTTATTCACTTGGGGGCTTGACACAACGCAGATCAGTGACTTGCGTCGCTGTGAGGTGGAGCGATGAAGCCATGGTACGGTAGTTTGCCCTTGCTGAGCACGGCAAGCCCTGTCGGGGTGGTCTGGAGGCTTGTCTTTGGGATAACCTCGGCCTTGCCAGGTGATAGAGGCAAAGGTGTCCAGTCTTTCGATGAGATGGTGGCTATCGTGTTGGAGGAAGTCGACTTTGACAATGTGACAACGAACGTGCGAGGACGTCGTGCCTTAGCAATCGCTAAACCAACTCCGAGAGGTTATTGACCACGCCGAAGCATGATCGACCTGACCACGAAGATCCGTTTCCTGTAGGCAAACGAAGAACAAGCAAGAAACTAAGATTGCAATCTGGATATCACGAATATAAGAGGAAAGCTTTATTGATGAAGGTGGGGTTCTGTGACGTCTTGGTCTGGTCGTTGAACACAAACGAAGTACGCGAAGCTGCAGCTATGGTGAACTTTTAATCTAAACAAAACCCAAAGACTAAACGATGCCCTAAGGGCTGTATATATAGAGGAGAGGGGGGATTTCGTGGCCCTTGGAGGAGGGGTCCAAAACCAACCCTAACTCTAGTTTGCCCACACATATGGACTCTAAAAACTGCCTATAATCAAGTATTTCAAAATTACATGGGCCTGGCTCAAAAATAAGGTGACGCAGCACCTAGAATAGCCTCTGGGCGAAATTTATGATGTGGCATCTTGTATATTTCGTCCAAGGCTTCATGCACTCATTATGGTGGCTTCAAAGTCCTGGAATCATCACTTGTAACTCCATTCTTGTTCCCCTTGCGCATGCCAGCATCTCCATGCTTGAACTTGCTCCAAGGTTCATCTTTCTTGTCTAAGCTAGGCCCTTCATTTGTAAGCAAAACAAGTGTATCCAATTTAGGCAGCATCATATTGTCATTAACATTAGAATCGTTACCAAGAAACGAAAGCACCTGACAATTCAGTTCTCGTGCGCGAGCTCTAGTAATTGGTCCAGTATGTATAGCATCAGGGGCTGCGGGTGTAACAACAGTATTGATGTCCACATCATCCTCCCCTTCTTGAAATGAAGTCGTCCTCGACGAAAGCTAATCTTCCTCACCCAAATAAGGCTTCAAATCTACAATGTTAAAAGTGGTACTAACCCCAAAATCTGCAGGCAGCTCAAGTTTATATGCATTATCATTTATTTTCTCTAACACCCTAAAAGGACCATCAACACGTGGCATTAGCTTTGATTTGCGCAAATTAGGAAATCTATCCTTACGCAAATGTAACCAAACAAGATCTCCATGTTCAAACACAACATGTTTTCTACCCTTATCTCCAGCAAGTTTATATTTAGCATTCATACGCTCAATGTTTTCTTTAGTTAACTCATGCATTTTTAAAATCAATTCAGCACATTCTTTAGCATCAAAATTAAGCTTCTCCGAAGATGGAAGAGGCAACAAATCAATAGGTGCACGAGGTAGGAAACCATACACAATTTCAAAAGGGCACATCTTAGTAGTAGAATGCAATGAACGATTATAAGCAAATTCAATGTGAGGCAAGCATTCTTCCAACATTTTCTTATTATTCTTCAAAACAGCCCTAAGCATAGTAGACAATGTTCTATTGACTACTTCAGTTTGTCCATCAGTTTGGGGGTGACAAGTAGTACTAAAAAGCAGTTTAGTCCCCAACTTAGCCCATAAACATCTCCAAAAGTGTCTAAGAAATTTATTATCACAATCTGAAACAATAGTATTTGGCACACCATGTAAGCGAATAATTTCACGAAAGAACAAATCAGCAACATTAACAACATCATCGCTTTTATGACATGGTATAAAGTGTGCCATTTTCGAGAACCTATCCACAACAACAAATATGCTATCCCTCCCGTTCTTTGTTCGAGGTAAACCTAAAACAAAGTCCATTGATATATCCTCCCAAGGAACACTAGGTACAGGCAAAGGCATATATAAACCATGAGGATTTAGTCGTGACTTAGCTTTTTGACATGTAGTGCAGCGAGCAACAAAACGCTCAACATCACGTCTCATCTTTGGCCAGAAGAAATGTGTAGTAAGTATATCCTCCGTCTTCTTCATGCCAAACTGTCACATTAATCCTCCTCCATGCGCCTCCTTCTACAACAAAATACGAACGGAGCTAGCTAGAATGCATAGCTTGTTAGCACAAAACACAAATACATCATTAATGAAGAACTTGTTCCACGTTCTTCCTTCATTACAATTCGGCATTACATATTTAAAATTAGCATCATGCACATATTCATTTTGATGGTCTCCAAACCAAATATTTTGAAGTCAAGTTGTGAAAGCATAGTATTGCAACGAGACAATGCATCAGCAATAACATTTTCTTTAATCTTCTTGTGTTTAATGACATAAGGGAAAGTCTCAATGAAATCAACCCATTTAGCATGTTTATGATTCAGTTTAGCTTGACTTTTAATATGTTTCAAAGATTCATGATCAGAATGTATAACAAATTATTTGGGCCATAAATAATGTTGCCAGGTTTCTAAAGTCTGAACAAGAGCATATAATTATTTATCATAAGTAGAATAATTCAGACTAGGCCCACTCAATTTTTTTGAAAAGTATGCAACAGGTTTGCCATCTTGTAATAACACACCTCCTAATCCAATTCCACTGGCATCACATTCAAGCTCAAAAGTCTTATTAAAATCAGGAAGTTGGAGTAAAGGAGCATGTGTCAACTTATCTTTCAATACCGTGAAGGCTTCTTCCTATGCGGCACCTCAAACAAAAGGCACATCCTTCTTTGTAAGCTCATTGAGAGGTGCAACAATGGTGTTCAAATCTCTCATAAAACGCCTATAGAATCCAGAGAGGCCAAGAAAACTCCTCACTTGTGTGACCGTTTTGGGTTGCGGCCAACTCTCAATAGCTTCAACATTGGCTTTATCAACTTCAATTCCCTGTGGAGTAACAACATAGCCAAGAAAAGAAACTCGGTCGGTGCAGAAGGTGCACTTCCCAAGGTTACCAAACCAACATGCATCACGTAGAGCAATAAAAACTGCACGTAAATGTTCCAAATGTTCCTCCAAAGATCTATTATAAATTAGTATATCATCAAAATAGACTACCACAAATCGTCCAATGAAAGCACGTAAAACTTCGTTCACTAGTCTGAAGAAAGTACTAGGTGCGTTAGTTAACCCGAAAGGCATGACTAACCACTCATATAAACCAAACTTAGTTTTAAATGTTGTTTTCCATTCACCTCCCAATTTCATATGAATTTGATGGTATCCACTACGCATATCAACTTTGGAGAAAATTGTAGAGCCACTCAAGTCATCAATCATATCATCTAGCCTAGGAATAGGATGACAATAACAAATAGTAATATTACTAATGCCTCTACAATCAACACATATGTGACGTTAGGCACTAGTATAGTAGGAACAACACAAGGACTAAGAGATTCGCGTATGTAACCTTTGTCGAGCAGCTCCTGTACTTGACGCATAATCCCCTTTGTCTCCTCTTGATTGGTACGGTATGGTGCACGGTTGGGTAGCGATGCACTAGGAATTAAGTCAATTTGATGCTCAATCATTCGAATAGGTGGTAATCCCGTGGCATGTCTTGTGGGCAAAGAGGAAGGCACGTCCCCAAATGAAAATAATGCCTCTTTGCACACAAAAGCATAGCAAACAGATTTGTTGAAATCTAGCTCATCAATATCAGATTTTGTGGCAAGTAAACATGCACTTTTCAATTTAATTTCAGAAGCAACACTAGATGGGTTATTATTAGGTTTCATTTGTTGCTCAAATTCTTTTGCCACAATCTGATTTTCACTCTTATTTTTCTCCTGTTTTGCTTTATTATCTCCACTAATATCATGTTTCAAAATGGATTCAGGAGTCATAGGAAGCAAAGTAATATGGATATCCTTATGAATAAGAGTATACTGATTATTTCTACCATGGTGTACAGAATTTTTAACAAATTTCCATGGTCTACCAAGTAATAAGGAACATGCTTGCATAGGTACCACATCACAATCAACATAATCAACATATATAGAGATACTAAAATGCACACAAACAGTATGTGTTACCTTAACCTTGCTGCTGTTGTTGAACCATTGGATGTAGTAAGGATGTGGATGTGGTCTTGTTGTGAGAGATAGCTTCTCCACCATCTCCATGCTATCCAAGTTATCGCAGCTCCCTCCATCTATGATGACGCGAACAGAACGTTCCTTCACAACTCCCTTTGTATGGAACAAATTATGCCTCTGATTTTGCTCAGCTTGTGTAACCTGCACACTCAAAACACATTGAGCAACTAAACATTCATACTTGTCAGCATCTTCAGCAGCCATGTATCGCATCTCATGATTAGAATCATCTCCAACGTGTTCTTCACTTGTAATAATAGCCATGTTCTCCTCATCATAGTCACTAGCGGACTCATACACACCATCCTCAGAACAATCATCACACACTTTGATGGGCATTGTCTCGCATAATGACCTCCACCCTTGCAATGACAATAAATAATATCATGTGTTTTCCCTGTTGATGCCATGGATGAAGAAGAGCTCTGTGCAGGCCCAGAAGGTGTGCTCTTGGCAAATAGTGGTGGTTGTGCCTTCTTTCTTGTATCATGGTTGGTGGTGGAAGCTGACGGAGGTGTCGGTGCAGCAGAACGTGTGGAAGTAGAGGATGCACGTGGTGTCCATGATGAAGGTCGACCTAGAGAAAAGTTAGTTCGTGCCAATGCCTGTCGATCCTGCACTTAACGTTCAGCTTTGCAAGCAAGATGGAATAAACGAGTGATATTATTATATTCCTTATACTCTAGAATGGTGTGAATCTCTTTATTTAATCCACCCATAAAACGTGCAAGCATAGCTTCATTATTCTCAACAATACCACATCTAATCATACCAGTTTGTAATTCATGATAATATTCTCCTACAGATTTTTTTCCTTGTCTCAAACGCTGCAATTTTTGAAGCAATTCACGTTGATAATATGGTCGAACCCAGCGAGTATGCATAGCATTTTTCATAGCAGTTCAAGTAGCTGGAATAGGATATAATCGACAATGTTCAGACCACCAAACACATGCAAAACTAGTGAAAGCACAAACAGCAGCAGGAACACGTCTCTCCTCGGGATATTGTAAACATGTAAAATGTTTTTCAGTTTCTAACTCCCAAGTAAGATATATATCAAGAACATATCTACCCTCAAATGGTGGAATATTCAATTTCAATTTAGGGAGATGGTCATGATCTCGTACCTGAGGGGGAGCCCTACCATTGCCATTGTTTGCATGTGGACGACCTTGTGGTTGTGGTGCTGGTGGTTGCACGTAGTTCTGTTTTTGATCAACCTCATCCTCGTAATCTCCCGCCTAATCATCCTCCTCCGCATTAGCAGTAGGAGCCACAGAAGTATCAATAGGAGCACCAATAGTTTGGCTAGGCTCAAGAGGTACATGGCTCGCTCGGTGGAGGGATGTTTCGCGACGTGGAGGTAGTCGTCGTCATCGTTGTTGTTGTTGTTGTTGTTGTTGTTGTTGTTGTTGTTGTCGTTGTCGTTGTTGTTGTTGTTGTTGTTGTTGTTGTTCTTGTTGTTGTTGTTGTTGCAGTGGTGCACAGGTGCAGCCGGTGGTGGTTGTGTAAGACGCGCAAGTAGTTCATTAAATTTATTATCGAGCTTTGTTTAGAACGTCTTCTCAAAGCCAGTTATGTTATCCATGGCCTCTTCAAAATTGTTCAGCACATCTTGCACCTGTTCAGTCATCATTTGCTAAAACTTATCATGCAACTCCTTATTCGTCATGTTCTCCTAGTCAGTCTCATGGACTTGTGATCCTGCCATGGTTAGCAGCAATAGAAACACACAGGAATATGATCCTACACACTACTAGAAAATGGCGGTGGTGGGGTGTCACAAATCTGTCAAGCAAATCTCAAATTCTTACCAGTTCTTACCCAATAGTAGGCGGTGATCAGCAACCGTTGTAGTAAAAACTCTCAAAGATTGGACAGAGCGATTGCCAGGTGGTGTCAAACGCACGATGTAGATGTATGTGGAGCTGGGAAGGCTTATGATATGGTAGCAGTAAACGCTCAATGACGGTACTGTGCTGGCCCTAGGCTGGACAGTACTAGAGATGCGAGCCTAGAACACGAGCAAAATCACGGCGCGTCACGTAAACAAAGGAGGAGCACTCTTTGATATGTTTCCTTTTTTTCACTTTTTTTGCACTTTTTTCCTCTTTTTTTTGCTCCGCAACAATTTTTTCCAAAAAAGTCTACAAATGTTCTGAAAACTGCCTAGCCAGAATTTTCCAGGCTTAGTTTTTTTAGTTTGGAACTATTTTTCTACTGCGGGTGGCACGAAAGTTGGGGAGTCCGACTTGGTCACGACTCACGAATCGAAGTATCGCGTGATCTGGAACTAAAAAACAAAGCAAAAAATAGTGGACTCAGACTAGGACTGGTCGAGGAGATGAATCTGGTGGAACTTGGACTGGTGGTTGTATATGGCGATGGTATATCTAGACTCGGATCGGTGGTGGTATATGGCGATGGTATATGTGGACTCGGATTGGTGGTTGTATATGGCGATGGTATATGTGGACTCGGATTGGTAGTTGTATATGGCAGCGGCGATGTATATGGAGGGGTGGTGGTATATGGTAATGATGATGACGATGGTGCGGCGGCGGTGTGACAACCTGTGAACAGAACTCGAAACTCTAAGGGACTAGACGCTAAGTACAGCAACTTGACACGACGATGCAACCGCAAATTCAACCAAGCAAAACTCTAAAAAGACTATATAAAGGCTCAGATTGGTTCGGATATGATGACCTAACCCTAAATTGTTTTTTTGGCTTTTTCGTGGACTATAGGTATGAAGAACAAACTCGACCTAAACTACAAAAAACTGTAAAATCTCACCGAGCAACTTAGAAATCTGATACCACTTGATAGAGGCAAAGGTGTCCCGTCTTTCGATGAGATGGTGGCTATCGTTTTGGAGGAAGACGACTTTGACGATCCGACTACGAACGTCCGAGGACGTCGCGCCTTAGCAATTGCTAATCCAACTTTGAGAGGTTATTGACCACGCTGGAGCATGATCAACCTGACCACAAAGGTATGTTTCCTGCAAGCAAACGAAGAACAAGCAAGAAACTAAGATTGCAATTTGGATATTGCGAATATAAGAGGAAAGCTTTATTGATTAAGGTGGGTTTCTGTGATGTCTTGGTCTGGTTGTTCAACACAAACAAAGTACGCGAAGTTGCAGCTTTGGCGAACTTTTAATCTAAACAAAACCCAAAGACTAAATGATGCCCTAAGGGCTGTATATATAGAGGAGAGTGGGGGGAATTTCGAAGCACTTGGAGGAGGGGTCCGAAACAAACCCTAACTCTTGTTTCCCCACACATACGGACTCTAAAAACTGCCTATAATCAAGTATTTCGAAATTACATGGGCCTGGCCTAAAAATAAGGTGACGCAGCACCTAGAATAGCCTCTGGACAAAATTCATGAAGTGGCATCTTCTATATTTCGTCTAAGGCTTCATGCACTCATTATGGTGGCTCAAAGTCCTGGAATCATCACTTGTAACTCCGTTCTTGTTCCCCTTGCGCATGCCATCATCTCCATGCTTGAACTTGCTCCAAGGTTCATCTTTCTTGTCCAAGCTAGGCCCTCCATTTGTAAGAAAAACAAATGTATCCAATTTAGGCAGCATCATATTCTCACGAACATTAAAATCGTTACCAAGAAACAAAAGTACATTATAACTCAATTGGCGTGCGTGAGCTCTAGTAATTGGTCCAATATGTATAGCAGCAGGGGTGTGGGTGTAACAATGGTATTGATGTCCTCATCACCAGGCTCGCCTGCCCGGTAAGGGAGGTTTTTCCCTTAGTTGTTTCTTGCTTCCTTTGTCTTGACTTGGCCTTCTTGATTCCCTAATGAGTTAATCTCTTTGGCTTGGTCTTGGTCTTGATTGTTGCAATCTTGAATTTAGGCCTGTGCACAGTCTAGGCAACAGACCTGAGGTTTGTTGCACCAACAGGAGCCCCCGGACCTGGCCCGAACGCGCTGTCGGGCGTCGTCGGGGTAGGCCCTAACTAGTGCATAGGCAGGGGCTAGTGCTTTTGCTCGCCCTTTGAGATCTTCTTTGCTTCTTCATTAACTTGAGCCCAGGTCTGTTTCCGATTTTCCCGCGCGTCGTGTAACGCAAATTGTGGTGGAGCCACTTTTGTAATGGCCTGTCAATGACTTTAACACACGGGCGAGTAACTGCCAATTCACTCTTCCCACCGTGCTCTTATCCTTAGCCACGTATGCTGCATGCATTGAGTGGGGTAGGTAATAGAGGCGTGTGGTGTGGGAGGGCGCTAGGGTAAGGGTCCAGTATTCTTGAATTGGTGGAGGAGGATGGTGGTTACCCGTTGGGGGGATCAGCCCCCAGCCCCTGCCCGCCTATAAAAGGAGGGGTGGGGGGGAGTGGGAGTATTCATCCATACGCCTCTGCTCCTCCATCCTTTGCTTTCTTCTAGTTATGTTGAAGGGGAGAGCCTGGGGCCAGCCCTAAACCCTAGCTTGGGGTTTGCGACATGGAATGCTTGCGTCGATGCTTGGGGAGTGAGTCTGGTCCGAGCCTTGAAGAGATGCGGCGAGCGAGCCTCTTGTAGCGCGAGTGATATCAAGCTCCCCCATTGTGGTGGAATGCTTGTCTCCTCTACTCGGGCCGGCTATCTGATGGGAAGCGCTGGATCTTGCCACGACCAGCCGCAGTCCATCATAAAGACAGCTGGGTTCTTGGGGCTTGGGGTTATTGGTAATCCCAGTACTGCCACTTCTAGCAGAGCCAGGGTCGACGCCAAAGAGAGGGGTACCCTTCTGCCTGCCGAGGTGGGGAACGGTGCTCTGTGCGCGCCCTGGCCATCTTGGCCGTCCGCCGCTTCTCCGGGGAAGCTGACGGGCCGGGGGTCCGGCGGTGATGGAGAGAAAACTACGGAAGACAGAGAAGGCGGGTGGTAGGGCGTCAGGTCGGAGTACGATAGCACCGATGCCTTCGCCTCATCGTGGCCACCTGCCGCCTCGTCTTTCCGCTCTTCCCATCCCTCCCCGACAACATCATCACTGGCCTCTTGGTTGTCGGGGAGGGGGCCAGTCTCTTGGTGCCTTCACCTCCTCCAGTAGTCTTCCAACTGAGCTCTGGCAGTCTCTCCTTCCGGTGCTTGTGCTCGGGCTTCTTGCTGGTCCTGGAGGTGGTGACCAAGGCACCGCCGAGCTGCTCCTTCCACCCACCTCCTTCGCAGCCTTGCCACTCCCGATCTTATTAGGCTGCGCCTGGAAAGCCCCTGATGGGATCGGGTTTGGTCGTCGGCTTAGGCACTCCTTTTTCCCTCTTCGCCTCCCACCACAGTAACTGGGGGAAGAGGAGCAGGAGAGGGGGATTACGGAGCACTTATCTTCTTTCAATCTAAAATATGTAGGCATTTGTCAAACTTTAGTTCAAATTACATAATCTCTTTTATCCATGTTTGTGCCCTGTAAGATTTGTACTTGTTGATCAGCATATTAATGAAAAAGACAAACCTTGCTAGGTACTTGTGCATGTAATGCGTCCATGCAGAGGTGGGATGCTTCTATACATTCAACTAAACAAGTTTTCCCCGGTAGGCTATCTTGCTGGTACCCCCCAGTTTGCTGTCGTGGAGCTAGGCCTGCCAGGCACAAATCATAAAGAGGGACCAGCCCCCCGCCAACCTTCTTGTCGAAGGCCCCCGCAACCATCCCGACAGAAGAAATGTTCGAGTCAACGGATGGGAGCACCTAAGTTCTGAAGGTGGCGAGGTTTTCTTATGCACAAGTCTCTACTTACAGAACGCGCATGGATAAGAGAGAGAACTTATATGTTTGGCTTGCCAAGGATCACAACGTGGGCTCGTCTTCTCTTCTCCTTCTTCGTACCAAGTCCACGGTAGGAGCCTTCAGTTTTATGCAGATGAAAATGATGCCATCTGCAATCTCATTGTACATGAACATGCTATGCTCATGATATGCTTATGCATGCGTGCAATTTGTCGGGCCCCCACCGCTTCATTTATTTGTCTGTTGCTCAGGGTCTGTGCCTGGCTTTGTACAAGGGGTTACATGCAACTGAGTCAAGGCATGTCCAAAAGGGTGGCTGTCGGGCAGGGCCCCACAGCCGCATCTTACGGGTAGAAATTGCGGAGATGCTCAATATTTCATGAGTTTTGCTACTGAATGCCATCTCCGGTCTACAGACAAACTGTGCCAGGTCTGGTGACTCATACTACCTGGTAAGGGCCTTCCCACTTCAACGTCAACTTGTCTGTACCCTTGGCATACTGAACGCACCTAAGGACAAGGTTTCCTTCCTCAAAACACTAGGCATGAATCCTGTGGTTGTGATAGTGATGCAAGACTTGCTGATTGCGTGCAACACGTGTAGCAGCCCGGAGACTGTTCTCCTCGAGTAGCACAGTGTCATCACGCCGGTGTTGTTCCTGCATAACTTCATCGTATGCAAGCACTCGAGCTGGCCTGTAAATGAGTTCGGTGAGGATAACTGCTTCTGCTCCATAGACTAGGGAGAAGGGAGTATGCCTGGTAGCTCGATTTGGTTTCGTTCTAAGGGTCCAAAGAACCACCAGCAGCTCATCGATCCATCGCCTGCCACACTTTTGCAGCTTATCAAATGTTCTTGTCTTGAGTCCTCGCAACACTTCAGCGTTCGCCCTCTCAGCTTGCACATTGCTTCTGGGATGTGCAACAAAGACAAATGAGACCTTGCTTCCGAGGGCATGAACGTATTGCATGAAGGCGTGGCTCATGAATTGGGTGCGATTATCATTGATGATCCGGGTAGGGACTCCGAAGCGGCACACTAATCCTGTCAAGAACTTGATAGTTGACTGAGTAGTCCCCTTTCTCAGGGCTTCTACTTCCGACCACTTTGTAAACTTGTCGATTGCAACGAACAAGAATTCAAAGCCCTGGGCAGCGCAGGGGAAACGACCGAGGATGTCGAGCCCCCAAACCAAAAATGGACATGACAGGCTTCACATTTGGCGCCTAGCTCGACCGCATCTTGGAGGGCTGTGAGCCAATAGAATATTTGTTGGAATGCTTTCTCAACCAAAGCCCTTGATCCAATATGGGAGTTGCAGATGTCTGTGTGTATTTCTGCCAGCAGTTCATTTCCTTCTTCCCAACAAATGCACTTCAATTCCACACCATTGGGCCTTCTTCTGTATAGTGTGTCATCAACGAACTGATACATACTGGCCCTCCGGGCTATGCTTTCAGCTTCTTCTTGCTCTTCAGAAAGTTCTCTAGTTTGGAGGAAATGGACTATGTGCCGCGCCCAAGTTCGAGCAAGGGGCTCGGCAACGAGGACTAGCAGCACCTACTCCTTCATGGGAGCGCACCCCTCGACCGCGTGGACCGATGGTCTGGAGGGAGGGCGCTGCTCAGCAGCTGAATGGGAGTTGTTCCCGTCAAGCTCTCTGTCGGGATCTTTGGGAGGCTCTATTAGGAGAGACTTGCCTGAGGCCAGTTTCTTCCTCTTCCGGGCCATCATTGCCGGGGATACAGAGGGCTGAGTCATATGGAGAACAAAAGTTCCTAGTTCCATAGGGAGCTTTTGCGCAGCACATAGATGATAAACAATGATGTTTTCCACACGGGGTACGTGCTCTATTTGCAATCCGTCAAAGCGCTCTTCCAACTTTCTCACTTCCTCAACTTATGCCTCCATCAATGGACTTTGGTAATCCCTGTTGACTTGTCTCACCACGAGCTATGAGTCTACACGGATGATCAACTTCTTGATTCCGAACTCCGTTGCAATCCTGAGCCCGACAAGGAGCCCTTCGTACTCTGTTGTATTGTTGGTAGCCTTCTCCCGAGGAAAGTGCATCTGGACGATGTACTTCAAGTGTTCCAAGTGGGGGCAACGAGAAGCACACCAGCACCTGCACCTTGTAGGGAGAAAGCACCATCGAATACATAATCCATTCTTGGGGTGCCTCCTTGCTGGGGATAACTCTCTCCAATACTTCTTCATCAGGAGTTGCCATAAATTCTGCAATAAACTCTGCCAATGCTCTGCTCTAGATAGTTGACATGCTCTCAAATTTCAAACCAAAGCTGGATAACTCCAATGCCCACTCCACTATCCTGCCAGTAGCCTAAGGGTTTCGGAGTATCCATTGCAAAGGAAAACGGGTGACAATTGTGACCTCGTGGGGTTCGAAGTAGTGGCGCAGTTTCCTTGAGGCCATTACAAGGCCAAAAATCTACTTTTGCACTCTAGAATACCTGGATCTAGCACCCTGCCACAGGGAGCTGACGTAGTACACTGGGCATTGCACCACTTTCTTCTTTGCCGCAACCTTGGGACTGCCTCCGCTACATTGCTCCTCTCGGTCTTGGTCTACTTCTGACTTTGCCGGGGTGTGCTCACTTTCCTCCTTGGGGGGATACTTACTGCGGCTGCTGCTTCCTCCACTTCCCGCTGCGCCACTAGTGATGACTAACATCTTGATTAGTTGTTGTTGGGTATAGCAGCAAGGGCTCTTGTGGTTTGGGAGCCACCAAAGTGAGCATAAAAGACAAGTAAGCCTTCAAATCATGCATTGCAGCCTCTGCCTCTAGATTCCACTCCACAAGCCCTACCTTCTTCAAGATTTTGAAGAACGGCAAGGCACGCTTGGCAGACTTGGAAATGAACCTACCGAGCACGGCAACGCATCCAGTCATATGCCTCACGTACTTAATTACTTTGGGTGCTTGGATTTGTTCGATGGCCTTGATCTTGTTGGGGTTGGCCTCTATGCCTCTGTGGGACACGAATAAGCCAAGCAGCTTGCCCGAAGGGATGCCAAACACACACTTCTCTGGGTTCAGCTTCAAGTAGATCTTGCATAGATTAGCAAAAGTCTCTTCTAAGTCATGAATACGGGTTGATTTGTCCTTGGCTTTGACCACAATATCGTCCATATAAGCTTCAATGTTTCTGTGCAACTGTGACTCAAGACTAATTTGGACTGCCCTTGCAAAAGTGGATCCAGCGCTCTTCAACCCGAAAGGCATCCAAACGAAGCAGTATGCGCCACATGGGGTGATGAACGTCGTCTTCTCTTCATCTTCCTTAGACATTAAGATCTGATGGTATCCAGAGTACGCGCCAAGGAAGGAGAGAAAGTCACACCCGTAGGTGGAATCCACAATCTAGTCGATGCGCGGCAAAGGGAATGGGTCCTTCGGGCATGCCTTGTTCAGATCCATAAAATCTATGCACAACCTCCATTTCCCAGTAGCCTTGTGTACCACCACAAGATTCGCTAACCACGTTGGATGCAGTACTCCTCTGACCAAACCAGCTGCCTCAAGTTGATTTCCTCAGCAATGAACTTCTGCCACTCCAAGGCTTGGTTTCGGACCTTCTGCTTGACGGGTTGGGCATGTGGGCAGACAGCAAGGTGGTGCTCGATTAGCTCCCTGGGAACACCGGGGATATCAGATGATTGGTAGGCAAACACATCGATATTCGCCCGCGGGAAGGCAATGAGTACGCTTTCCTATTTGTCATTAAGGGTGGCACTTATAGTGAAAGTACCATCAGCGCCAGCCAGCCCTGCCGGGTCACAGCGGGTCCGGTAGACTTGGATCTCTTGCTGTTGGAACTTTTCGGCAAGTCATCAAGTGTCGCAACGCACTCCGAAGAGGTATGTTTCCCAGATTCCTTGCAGGCATCCTTGCTACCTTTCTTTTTTCTCTTGCCTTCCTTGGCGGGAACAGTGGCTTCAGCAGCCTCTGGCGTGACTGTGTTGCGGTACATCTTGTCCACACAAAGGATTGCGTCCTTCTCGTCTGACGAAATGGAAATGCTGCCTACCTTGCAGCCTCTGGCATCTTCAAGGTGGTGTAGGCATAGTGGGATGCCGCCATGAATTTGGCCAGAGCTGGGCAACCAAGGATTCCGTTGTACGGCAGGGGGAGGTCGACCACATCAAACACAACGTTCTCTGTCGGGTAATTGAACTCTCCCCCAAACGTCACCGGCAATGTGATCTTCCCCTTAGGACGACTCCTGACGGGGTTGATCCCTTGGAACGTGCCAATAACCTCAATCTCTTCCTCTACTATCGGAAGTTTGCTGATGACCTTTGGAGAAATCAGATTTAAACAAAGCACCGTCGTCGACCAATATCTTTGTGACTATGAGGTTGAGGATCGTTGGTGAGACCAACAATGGCAAGCATCCTACTGCAGTGGTGCGGTCAGGGTGGTCCTCTTCGTCAAAGATGATGGGCGTGCATGACCACTTGGCCTACTTTCGAGAATCTGCCGTTGGCTCCACGACATTGACTTCACGCGCCAACTGTTTAAGCTAGCGATGAGAGGAGTGCAGAGATGCACCCCCGTCAATGCACAGGATGTTAGTGGCCTTCTGGAATTCCTGCTTGTTGGTTTGCTCTTCATCCCCTCCATCACATTAATCACTGCAATCCTCCTTCTCACGGCCTCTGGCGGGTTTTCCTTGATTCTGTGCAGCCTTGCCGAGGCAACTTGCTTCGCTGCCTCAGCCCTTCCTGCGAGCGCCATTTTGACCTTTCTCCTAATTAGGTTTCTCATACTCAGCCCTTTTCTTCTTGACAAGCTGTTCAACTTGATGACACTCCTGCAGATCGTGGCCCTTGGTCCGATGAATCTTGCAGCAGGGCCCATCGCCTTTCCCAGCCTTCTTGGCAGCCGCAGCCTCCCGACAATTAGTGCACATGGCAACTTCCTTGCCGAGGGCTTCGGCCTTGGCCTTCTTGCCGATAGAAGGCATGACCGATCCCTCAAAGGTCATGACTGCCTTGTCTTTGTGCCTCTTGTTGTGCTTCTTGTTCTTCTTCTTCTGACTGGTGCCTCACCATCATCCTCTAAGTCAATGTCGACGCCATCCTCTTCTCTAGGGAGCCTCCTCCCTTCCTCCACTCGAGCACACTTATCCACCAAGTTGTCTAGATCTTTCACAGTTTTGGGTAGTCGAACGTTTATCTTGGAACGTATCCGACGATTGCACACATTGGACTGGAATGCGGCGATCACCGCTGCCATGTGGATGTCTGGAGTATTCATGTGGACTCGGCTGAATCTCTGCATGTACTTTCGTAGAGTCCCTCCTTCCTTCCGCGGGAGAAGCTGCAAATCGCTGGGCTGCCCTGGTTCTTAATGGCAGCCCGTGAAGGCGCCACTGAACTCATGGCACAAGTCAGCCCAGGTCGAAATGGAGTTCTCGGGCAAATGCATCAGCCAAGACCTCACGTTTGGCTTGAGTGCCAAAGGGAAGTAGTTGGCGAATACCTTCTCATCTCTTCCCCCAAGAGCTCGAACAATAATGGTGTAGATGCTCAAGAATTCTGCTAGGTTTAGCCTTCCATCGTACTTCTCTGGTATCTGTGGCTTCAACGTGCGAGCGGACGGCCAACGGACTTGCCGCAGCTCACGTTTGAAGCCAGGGCACCCAGCCTCGAAAGGCAGGTACCCGCCCCCGCCGAGCATGGGCTCGTCGATGTTGGGTCCATCACGCCCGTCGGACTGGCGGTGGTTGTCGCGGTGTCACTTGATGGTGACGCGTGCGTCTTCCCTTTGCCTATCCTCCGGGGCTTGCCGTTGGCCTTGACGTGCTTGTGGGTCGGATGAAGCCATCGTGATGTTGTTGAGCTCTTGGTTGTGTGGCTTCCTCACTGGTTGCTACGGAGGACATTACACCGTGGGGTGGCCCCTTCCGCACGGCCAGCAGCGTGGGCTGTTGTCATCACCTCGGGAGACCATGGCGGGCCAGCTCGCTGTGATCCTCCAGTCTCACCGAAGCCAATCAGGCTCGGAATGGTGGCTCTCCACTCATCCATCTGATCAGCTGTCGGCAAAATCTCAGCATCAGATGTGCCCGCACCATGGCCTTCGAAGCTGTGCTTAGCATAAGTGATGATGATGTAGATCGCGACGTCACTCAACTCATGACGGTGCCGACTGTGGTCACGCCGTGCTCCCGCCATCGTGAGCCAGCCACTTGGATGGCGGGGTGACGAGATGGGGGCGCTTGTGGACCAGCGGCTCCATTCAGAGCATTGGCTTGGTCAGCTTGCTCCGAGGGTGGTGCATGTCCTACGGCCACGCCCGCTGCGGGCGCGGCCAGAGGATTACGTTTGGCCCCAGAGCGAGTGCCACCGCTGGGGCTGTGCTCCTCGGCTGGGTGAAGAGGTGTAGAAGGAATAATCTCTCTACCCATACCTCGCGGAGCATGGTCGCCGAGATTTTGTCCTCCAATACCTCCCGCTCCTGTTCCAACCACAGGGAGGTGGTGACAACGTCGCCCGCATCGACCAGGTCCGCCGCAGCGTCCATATCCCCATGTGTCCCGGCAGCCCCAGCGGCATCGGTGGCTGCGGGCGGCGGGGCCTTTGATGTGGACGAGTCAGCTGCAGCATTGGGATTCTTCTCGGGCACCATGGTTGATGGAGCCTTCGATGAAGAAAATGGTGATGAAGATGACACGCTGCTTACGCTCTTAGGTTCATACAAGAGCTCCCCCTGCTTGGCGCGACAACAATGTCATGGGAAACTATGGCCACCTATGGGACCATGAGCCCCTTTTGGTTCGGCAGGGGGATGAGCACATTGCACAAAGAGCGGAGAAGCATAACACAGCACGACAGAGATCACACGGGCAGTTTTACCTAGGTTCGGGCCGCTGCGAGGCGTAAAACCCTACTCTTGCTTCGGTGGATTGATGGTGGATTATGGTGGAACACACAGCGCCTTCACCCGGCAGAGCGGCTACGAGCGTACAAATATGTGCCACATTGGCAAATAGTGCTATCATACCTACTCTGCAGACGGATAGAACGCATTAAATGTGCCGCTTTGTGTCACATCACAATGAGCCCGACAAGCCTTGTCGGGCCGCTTTGCCAGCTTCGTGCCTGCTTGCTTGAGACTTCTCAGGACGAGTGTCATTTGGAGGTGTTTTTCATAGGAAGTGGCTGCCATGTGGCATGAAGCAACCACTTAGTCACTTGGGAGCTTGACACAACACCGATCAGTGACTTGCATCACTGTGAGGCGGAGCGGTGAAGCCGTGGTAGGGTAGTTTGCCCTTGCTGAGCCGGCAAGGTGTGCCTGGGTGGTGTGGAGGCTTGTCTTCGGGATTACCTTGGCCTTGCCAGGCTCACCTACCCGGCAAGGGAGGTTTTTCCCTTAGTTGTCTCTTGCTTCCTTTGTCTGGACTTGGCCTTCTTGATTTCGTAATGAGCAGTGATGAGGACATCAATACCATTGTTACACCCACAGCCCCTGCTACTATACATACTGGACCAATTACTGGAGCTCGCGCATGCCAATTGAATTATCAGGTACTTTCATTTCTTGGTAACGATTCTAATGTTCATGAGAATATGATGCTGCCTAAATTGGATATATTTGTTTTGCTTACAAATGAAGGGCCTAGCTTGGACAAGAAAGATGAACCTTGGAGCAAGTTCAAGCATGGAGATAATGGCATGCACAAGGGGAACAACAACGAAGTTACAAGTGATCATTCCAAGACTTTGAAGCCACCATAATGAGTGCATGAAGCCTTGGACAATATATACAAGATTCCACTTCATAAAATTCATCCAGAGGCTATTCTAGGTGCGGCGTCACCTTATTTTTGGTCAGGCCCATGTAATTTCGAAATACTTGATTATAGGCAGTTTTTAGAGTCCGTATGTGTGGGGAAACAAGAGTTAGGGTTGGTTTCGGACCACTCCTCTAAGGTCCATGAAATCCCCCCTCTCTCCTCCATATATACAGCCCTTAGGGCATCGTTTAGACTTTGGGTTTTGTTTATATTAAAGTTCGCCATAGCTGCAA
This sequence comes from Triticum aestivum, assembly GCF_018294505.1. Lineage (NCBI taxonomy): Eukaryota > Viridiplantae > Streptophyta > Magnoliopsida > Poales > Poaceae > Triticum > Triticum aestivum. Next base: position 356,200,161 of record NC_057812.1, on the reverse strand, counting down.
CCTCGCGTACTTCATTTGTGTTCAACGACCAGACAAAGGCGTCACAGAACCCCACCTTTGATCAATAAAGGTTTCCTCTTATATTCGCAATATCCAGATTGCAATCTTAGTTTCTTGCTTGTTCTTTGTTTGCCTGTAGGAAACAGACCTTCGTGGTCAGGTTGATCGTGCTCCGGCGTGGTCAATAACCTCTCGGAGTTGGTTTAGCAAATGCTAAGGCGCGACGTCCTCGCATGTTCGTAGTCGGATCATCAAAGTCGACTTCCTCCAAAGCGATAGCCACCATCTCATTGAAAGACGAGACACCTTTGCCTCTATCAAGTGGTATCAGATTTTTAGGTTGCTCAGTGAGATTTTACAGTTTTTCGTAGCTTAGATCGAGTCTATTCTTTATACCTACAGTCCACGAAAAAGCCAAAAAAAATTAGGGTTAGTTCATCATATCTGAACCAGTCTGAGCCTTTGCATAGTCTTTTCAGTATTTTGCTTTGTTGAATTTGCGGTTGCATCATCGTGTCTAGTTGCTGGTCTTAGAGTCTAGTCTTTTAGAGTTTCGAGTTCTAGACATAAGTTGTCACGCCACCGTCGCACCATCATCGTCGCCCCTGCCATCTACCACCACCGCTTATCCGCCACCGATCCGTCTCCATATACCATCACCAATCCGTATCCATATACATCACCAATCCGTATCCATATACCACCACCAATCCATATCCATATACCACCACCCCTACCATATCCTACCACCATATATCCACCACCAATCCCAGTTCCTTTCATATTAGATTTGTTTTCGAGATCCGTCTAATTTCCGATTCGTGTTTCCTTGCCTGAGTAGGTTTCAAAAAAAAAACTAAAAATTTCACAGGAAATTTTTAGGCCAAAATTTTCACAGGCAAAAATATTTTTTCCCTATCCTATTTTTAGGATTTTCTAAGTCTTTTCAACCATGTGCCATCATAGTGATTTTTTGTCGCACTTTTTCATCGTCGCTGCCCTGATTTCCGAAAAATAGTCAAAAAAATTCATGCCCATCCTGTCAGTTTAACATGTTTAATGAATTTCTAGCGCGTCTTTCACCACCACCGCTGGCTGCACCTATCGCACCTCTACCACAACAAAAACAACAACAACAACAACAACAACAATTTCGCCTTCCAAATCAAGTGGGATGAGCACAGCGCGTTCCCATTGACCCTGGGCAAAATTCTGGTGCCGCTGTTGATGCTTCGGTAGCTCCTGCTGCTACTGCAGAGGTCGAGGACCATTACGAGGATGAGGTTGATCAAAACCAGAACTACGTGCAACCACCAGCACCACCACCACCAGGTCGTCATCAGGTATATCATCGCAATGGTAGGGCTGCACGACCACCTGAGGTACGAGTTCATGACCTTTTTCCTAAACTGAAGTAGAAACTGAACAAAGTTTTACATGTTTACAATATCCTGAGGAGAGACGTGTTCCTGCTGTTGTTTGTGCTTTCACTAGTTTTACATGTGTTTGGTGGTCTAAACATTCTAGATTATATCCTATTCCAGCTACTTGGGCTGCTTTGAAAGCTGTTATGCGTACTCGTTGGGTTGCACCATGTTATCAACGTTAATTACTTCAAAAATTGTAGCGTTTAAGACAAGGAAAAAATTATGTAGAAGAATATTATCAGGAATTACAAACTGGCATGATTAGATGTGGTATTGTTGAGGAGAATGAAGCTATGCTTGCACGTTTTTTGGGTGGATTAAATAGAGAGATTTAGACCATTCTAGAGTATAAGGAGCATAATAATATCACTTGTTTATTCCATCTTGCTTGTAAAGCTGAACGTGAAGTGCAGGATCGACATGCATTGGCGCGAACTAACTTTTCTGCAGGTCGATCTTCATCATGGATAGCACATGCATCCTCTACTTCCACTGCACCAGCACCTCCATCAGGTGCCACCTCCAGCCATGATACAAGAAAGCAGGCACAACCACCATTATTTGCTAAGAGCACACCTCTCGGGCCTGCACAGAGATCTTCTTATTTCATGGCATCAGTAGGTCACACAAGTGATATTATTTGTCGTTGTTGTAAGGGAAGGGGACATTTTGGGAGAGAATGCAAATCTCAGCGTGTGATGATTGCTATTGAGGATGGTGGGTATGAGTCCGCTAGTGACTATGATGAGGACACTATAGCTTTCATTACACATGAAGAACACGGTGGAGATGATTCTGATCATGAGACGCAATACATGGCTGCTGAAGATGCTAACAGGTATGAATTGTTAGTTGCTCAACATGTTTTGAGTATGCAGGTTACACAAGCTGAGCAAAATCAGAGGCATAATTTTTTCCATACAAAGGGAGTTGTGAAGGAAAATTCTGTTCGCATCATCATAGATGGAGGGAGCTGCAACAACTTGGCTAGCATGGAGATGGTGGAGAAGCTCTCTCTCACCACAAGACCGCATCCACATCCTTACTACATCCAATGGTTCAACAAGAGCGGCAAGGTTAAGGTAACATGTACCGTTCGTGTGCATTTTAGTATCTATACATATGCTGAATAAGTTGATTGTGATGTGGTACCTATGCAAGCATGTTCCTTATTACTTGGTAGACCATGGCAATTTGATAAAAATTATGTACACCATGGTAGAAACAATCAGTATACTCTTGTTCACAAGAACAAAAATATTACTTTGCTTCCTATGACTCCCGATTCCATTTTGAATGCTGATATTAATAGAGCTAATAAAGCAAAACAGGAGCAAAATAAGAGTGAAAATCAGATTGTGGCAAAACAATTTGAGCAACAAACGAAGCCTAATAATAATAAACCATCTAGTGTTGCTTCTGAAATTAAATTGAAAAGTGCATGTTTACTTGCCACCAAATCTGATATTGATGATCTAGATTTTAGCAAATCTGTTTGCTATGCTTTTGTGTGCAGAGAGGCATTATTTTCATTTGAGGACATGCCTTCCTCTTTGCCTCCTGCTGTCACTAACATTTTTCAAGAGTTAACCGACGTCTTTCCACAAGACGTGCCACCGAGATTACCACCTATTCGAGGGATTGAGCATCAAATTGACTTAATTCCCGGTGCATCATTACCCAACCGAGCACCATACCATACCAATCCAGAGTAGACGAAGGAGATTATGTGTCAAGTACAGGAGCTGCTCGACAAAGGTTATATACATGAATCCCTTAGTCATTCTGCTGTTCCTATCATTTTAGTGCCGAAAAGGATGGTACGTCGCATATGTGTGTTGATTGTAGAGGCATTAATATTCTTACTATTCATTATCATCATCCTATTCCTAGGCTAGACGACATGCTTGATGAATTGAGTAGCTCTACAATATTCTCCAAAGTTGATTTGCATAGTGGATACCATCAAATTCGTATGAAATTGGGAGATGAATGGAAAACATCATTTAAAACTAAGTTTGGATTATATGAGTGGTTAGTCATGCCTTTTGGGTTAACTAATGCACCTAGTACTTTCACGATATTAATGAATGAAGTTTTACGTGCTTTCATTGAATGATTTGTGGTAGTCTATTTTGATGATATACTAATTTATAATAGATCTTTGGAGGAACATTTGGACTATGTCATGCATGTTTTTTTGGTAACCTTGGGAAGTGCACCTTCTACACCGACCGAGTATCTTTTCTTGGCTATGTTGTTACTCCACAGGGAATTGAAGTTGATAAAGCCAAGACTGAAGCTATTGAGAGTTGGCCGCAGCCCAAAACGGTCACACAAGTGAGGAGTTTTCTTGTCCTCGCTGGATTCTATAGGCGTTCTGTGAGAGATTTCGGCACCATTGCTGCACCTCTCAATGAGCTTACAAAGAAGGATGTACCTTTTGTTTGGGGTACCGCACAGGAAGAAGCCTTCACAATATTGAAAGATAAGTTGACACATGGTCCTTTACTCCAACTTCCTGATTTTAATAAGACGTTTGAGCTTGAATGTGATGCTAGTGGAATTGGATTAGGAGGTGTATTATTACAAGATGGCAAACCTGTTGCATACTTTTCTGAAAAATCGAGTGGGCTAGTTTGAATTATTCTACTTATGATAAAGAATTATATGCTCTTGTTCGGACTTTAGAAACATGGCAACATTATTTATGGCCCAAAGAATTTGTTATACATTCTGGTCATGAATCTTTGAAACATATTAAAAGTCAAGCTAAACTGAATCGCAGACATGCTAAATGGGTTGAATTCATTGAGACTTCCCCTTATGTCATTAAACACAAGAAGGGTAAAGAAACTGTTATTGATGATGCATTGTCTTGTTGCTATACTATGCTTTCACAACTAGACTTCAAAATATTTGGTTTGGAGACCATCAAAGATCAATATGTGCATGATGCTGATTATAAAGATGTAATGCATAATTGTAAAGAAGGAAGAATGTGGAACAAGTTCATCGTTAATGATGGATTTGTGTTCCGTGCTAACAAGCTATGCATTCCAGCTAGCTCCGTTCGTCTTTTGTTGTTGCAGGAGGCGCCTGGAGGAGGACTAATGGGACACTTTGGCGTGAAGAAGACGGAGGACATACTTGCTACACATTTCTTTTGGCCAAAGATGAGACGGGATGTTGATTGTTTTGTTGCTCGCTGCACTACATGTCAAAAAGCTAAGTCACGACTCAATCCTCATGGTTTATATATGCCTTTGCCTGTACCTAGTGTTCCTTGGGAGGATATATATATGGACTTTGTTTTAGGTTTACCTCAAACAAAGAAGGGGAGGGATAGCATATTTGTTGTCGTGGATAGGTTCTTGAAAATTGCACACTTTATACCATGTCAGAAAAGCGATGATGCTGTTAATGTTGCTGATTTGTTCTTTCGTGAAATTATTCGCTTGCATGGTGTGCCAGATACTATTGTTTCAGATCATGATACTAAATTTCTTAGCCACTTTTGGAGATGTTTACGGGCTAAGTTGGGGACTAAACTGCTTTTTAGTACTACTTGTCACCCCCAAACTGATGGACAAACTAAAGTAGTCAATAGAACATTGTCTACTATGCTTAGGGCTGTTTTGAAGAATAATAAGAAAATGTGGGAAGAATGCTTGCCTCATATTGAATTTGCTTATCGTTCATTGCATTCTACTACTAAGATGTGCCCTTATGAAATTGTGTATGGTTTCCTAGCTCATGCACCTATTGATTTGTTGCCTCTTCCATCTTCGAAGAAGGTTAATTTTGATGCTAAAGAACATGCTGAATTGATTTTTTAAATGCATGAGTTAAATAAGGAAAACATCGAGCGTATGAATGCTAAATATAAACTTGCTGGAGATAAGGGTAGAAAACATGTTGTGTCTGCATCTAGAGAACATGTTTGATTACATTCGCGTAAGGATAGATTTCCTAATTTGCGCAAATCAAAGCTAATGCCACGTGCAGATGGTCCTTTTAAGGTGTTAGAGAAAATAAATGATAATCATATAAACTTGAGCTGCCAGCAGATTTTGGGGTTAGTCCCACTTTTAACATTACAGATTTCAAGCCTTATTTGGGTGAGGAAGATGAACTTTCGTCGAGGACGACTTCATTTCAAGAAGGGGAGGATAATGAGGACATCAATACCATTGTTACACCCACATCCCATGCTGCTATACATACTAGAGCAATTACTAGAGCTCGCGCACGCCAATTGAATTATCAGGTACTTTCGTTTCTTGGTAACGATTCTAATGCTCATTAGAATATAATGCTGCCTAAATTGGATACATTTGTTTTGCTTTCAAATGAAGGGCCTGGCATGGATAAGAGGGATGGACAAGAAAGATGAATCTTGGAGCAAGTTCAAGCATGGAGATAATGGCATGCATAAGGGGAACAAGAACGAAGTTAGAAGTGGTGATTCTAGGACTTTGAAGCCACCATAATGAGTGCATGAAGCCTTGGACGAAATATACAAGATGCCACTTCATAAATTTCGTTCAAAGGCTATTCGAGGTGCTGCCTCACCTTATTTTTGGGTAGGCCCATGTAATTTCGTAATACTTGATTATAGGGAGTTTTTAGAGTCCGAATGTGTGGGGAAACAAGAGTTAGGGTTGGTTTCGGACCCCTCCTCCAAGGGCCAAGAAATTCCCCCCTCTCTCCTCCATATATATAGCCCTTAGGGCATCGTTTAGACTTTTGGTTTTGTTGAGATTAAAGTTCGCCATAGCCGCAACTTTGCGTACTTCGTTTGTGTTCAAAGACCAGACAAAGGCGTCACAGAACCCCACCTTTGATCAATAAAGCTTTCCTCTTGTCGGGGAGAACTGATCCACGAACACCTATGGGGCCGGCGGACCGGGCCCCTTTCGGTTCGGCGGGGGGCGGAGGTCGCGCGAAGAGCAGATCGAGGCGAGGCACACGAGTGGTTTACCCAGCTTCGGAGCTCTCCGGAGAGATAACACTCCTACTGCTGCTTGTCTGGTTGTATTATGTGGTGTTCTTGCTCTCGAGCGAGAGAGTGTGATGTTTTCTGGGCTACCAATGGATCGAAGCAAACTGTCTGAGGCTCCGAACCGAACCCCCTCTATGTTGCGCATGGGCCTCCTTTTATACGCTAAAGGGGTCACCGACAAGTGGCAACACAGAGGAGGGTAAAAACGTAAAAAGCGAGGTAGTTGATACAGTTGCTTGTACAATGCACCCTACCTAACCCTGACGGCAGGGGACAAGGGCATTAAATGCCCGTCTGAGTCGCCCGAGCAGTGCAGAAAAGGACCGTTAGGGGCGCCACCGTTCGCCACGATGGCGATCTTGTCAGCTTCGCATGCCACTGCGCACCGCTGGCTGCACAGCCTCCCGCCACGCGCGCCCAGAGAGGTCCCCAGAGCGATACGTTGGTGGATGCGCTGGAGCGTGGGCACAGAGTGGCCGCCTGCCGCGGCAAGCGCCTTGCTGCTGCTGTTATCTTGTCGGGTCCGGAAGCTTGTCGCTCACCGGGCCTCGAGGTACCTTGGTTGGTTTTCCCGGCAAGCTCCTCCTGCCGGGGCCTTGTTGCCTTGCCGGAGCGCGTGGCGCGTCGCGGCAAGTTCCTTGGAGCGCCTTGGTTGGCCTTCCCGGCAAGCTCCTCTTGTTGGGGTCTTGTCTCCTTAGCTTAAATACTTTGTTCTTGGATAGCTCCAAGGGAACCTTGTGGGATCTTGGCGTTCGCCCGGCAAGCCTTTGCCGCGGGGTGCTGCAACTGCCCGTGCACAAGTTCGGGGTACTAGGGTACCCCTATTCTAGTACACCGACAGGAGCCCCCGGGCCTGGGCCAGACACGGTGCCGAGCGCTGTTGGGCCAGGCCCAAGACAGGGCACGGGCACACGCGGGCTGGGCCACGCCAAATCTTGTTCCGTATCCACCGCGCTCTCCCATAATAGCATGCGTTGAATGCGGCATCGTGGGAGAGATCGTGGGTGGTTGTTTAAGCGGAAGGCCGAAACGTCCGCCCCGTCCCTCTTTATAAGCAGAGGACACAGAGGCAGTTCGTTCCCCCTCGCTGGTTGCTGCTACTCCTTCTTCACAAACTCCGCCGCTCCCCCCTTCTTCTCGAAGCCGAGAGAGCAGCGCTCCCCCCCCCCTCCATTGCCACCAGCATCACCACGCCGTCGACCTTCCCCACCACCTCCGCCATGGCCCCGAAAGCCGACAAGGGAAAGGGTGTGAAGTCGGCCGAGGCGCAGCGGCTCGCAGCGCTGCGGAAGGAGCGGGCGATCTTCACCCCCAGCTCGGTGTGCAGGAGCTGAGGGAGTACTTCTACCTCTTTTGGGCGATGGAGACGCGTGCGCATCCGCGCACGAGGGTACTCCCGACCGCTGCCTCGGAGTCGGCCCCAAATGGGTACCCGTTCTTCCCGCTATTCTTCTATTGCGGGCTCTGCCCGCCCTTCTCGGAGTTCTTTTGTGACATTATGAACACATATGGCTTCCGCCTCCTTGACTTCTCCCCCAATGCTGTCCTGACCATGGCAGTTTTCGCACACTTGTGCGAAAACTTTGTCGGAGTCCACCCTAGTGTAGCCCTTTTCCGCCATTACTTCATGCCTCGGGTAGAGAGAGGAGAGCCGCTTGCCGGAGGGATTGCTTGGATCTCGAGAGTCGGCAAGAAGGATGCGTACTTGGAGGGTGAGCTCCGCAGCAAGTGGGAGTAGTGGAGAGCGGAGTGGTGTTGGATCATCGAGGAGGATCCGTAGCCCTTCACCGCCATGCGCCAAACTCCAATAGTGCGTGGCAATGACTGGAGCAACGTGGCCCCGGAAGACGAGAGGCTGAAGATCGCCATCACTAGGATTCTTCGCCTCGGGCTTGCCGGGCTCACCGTAGGTGCTGTCGGGGCAGATTTCCTCCGCCGTCGCATTGCCCCCCTGCAGGAGAGGGGGACGCCCTCCTGGGAATTTAAGAATTCGGCGGACATCATGAGGCTGCGGCCGGGCCTCAACTACAACTTCACCGTCTTGGAGTTGGATGCAATGCTCTTGGAATTATTCAAACGCGACCCCCAGCACCCATTCACACTACCGAGGGGCGTAGTTCCTTTGTGCAATAACTCTTCGCTTGATCGGATCCGCGCCATGATGCCGTTGTGCGATTCACACGGCATCGTCCCAACTTGGCAAGAGCCTGCGGATGACGTTGTGCGAGCGTTCTTCGACACCTTGGAGGAAGTGTCGGTCTGCACCGACGAGCAGAAGAGCCTCACCCGTGACACCACCGACAAGGAGCTGCAGCTCATCGCTACTAGGGCGGAAGAGGCTGCGGCCGCAGCTGCTGTGGGTGTGTTTGGGTTCACTGTGGAGGAGGCGGAGGCTGCAGAGGCGGCAAACCTTGCCGAACGCGCGGAGTTCATGGGCGAGGAGGAGCCTGCCGGTTCCGAAGCCGAGTCGAGCGAGGCCGGCGAGGAGGAGGCTGAGCCTTCAAAGAGCTTGTCGCAGGTGGAGCCCCCGGCCCTGTCAAGGAGGCGCCTTCGCAGGGCCGGGGACGCAGCGGGGCGGCAGTCGGCTCCACAGCCACCAAGCCATGCGACGCGCTCTACCGCGGCAAGCAATGTTGCCGCGGGAGCGCCTCACGCAACAGCGGCAACTGGAGCGGGATCTTCCCGGGCCACTGCCACTGCCCCCGCCAAGCGGGCAAGGGATCCTACTCCTCCACCTCGCCGCACCGGAGGAGGGCCGGACTTCTATCTTTCCGCGCTCAGCTCCGACGAGGAGGAAGAAGAGTGAGTTTCTTCGGTGCTCTTATAATCCTTCAATCTTGCTGTTTATATCTTGTATCTGACTTGGTCTAATCTGGACTCCTTTCTTTTCAGAACACTGGCCCAGAGAGCGGAGAAGAGGGCCAAGGCCGCGGTGATCGTCATCAAGGATGACCCCATTGTGTCGGCAGGAGGTGGGCCCGAGACCACCTTGACGGACCCGGCAATCACCCCTCAGAGCAGCCCCCAGCGTAAGTTCATAGTTTAGCCTTCTGCTGCTAGGCGCGCGTGAGTGCTTTTTCCTTTGTTGATATCTTGCTTGTTGACTTGTGCAGGAGCAGAGCAGCCTCATCAGGAGCGCCCGGAGGCCGGTCCCGAAGTGCCACCTGCTTCGACTGCGCCGCCGAGGGAGGAGTCCCCGGCAAGGGAGCGCTCTCCAGCAAGGGGGGACTCTCCGGCAAGGGACGGCACTGCTGATCCTGCGGCGACCGAGGCCGCAACTGAAGATCTTGGCGCAGGTAATCCACTTGCTCAGAAACTTTCCCTTGGGTTCTGCTTCTTCCGTTTTTCCTTTCTTGGATTTTTGATTGATTTTCCTCCCCTCTTCGTTCTTCAGACCCATCTACGGCTGAGCCAATGGAGACAGAGGGCACCGGCGAAGAAGGTGCCGGTGCTAATGTGACCGTCGGCGAGGAGGCCGCCGGGGCTGCTGCTGCGGGAGCTGGCGAGGGGTCGGGCGATCGCACTGATGACCCTGAGGCCGCAGGAGCATCGGGCGCTGCGCCGACCGCCGAACCCTCTGCCGCTTCTGCGGAGCCGGGCTCCAAGGAGCCCCAGCCCGGCGCCTACTTGAAGGCCGGTAACAATATCTTCATCAAGCTACCCTGGGCGTCGAGCTCCAGGGTGCCGGTCGAGGGGGAGACTTTTGACGGGGAGGTGCTCGCCTCTGCTGGACTGTCATTGGTCGACGCGCCCGGCAGCAGCAGCGGCGAGCCTGAGGAGGAGCAGCTGCTGTGGAAGCTGCTGTCACTCTACTGCACCCGGCAAGCCAAGCTGGCTTCCCGGGAAGCGCTTGTCGCGAAGGCGGGAGTTGACATGGAAAAGCGCGCGGAGGAGCTCCGGGGCCAAAATCAGGAAGCTCTCCGGTCCCTGGAGCAGGGGCGGGAGCGAGTCGACGAGGAGCGCACGGCCTTTCTTCTCGAGAAGGCCGAGGCTGAAGAGGAACAAAGGCTTGCTGCCGAGAAGCAGTCCGCGCGGGAAGGTGAACTAGTGCAGCGGAAGGCCCACCTCGACAGCTACGAGGAAGAGCTCGCCGAACGCGAGCGAGCACTTGGCGGGGCACTCAAGGAGGCCAAGGACGCCGCGGCAACTGCAGAGGCCGCCAAGAAAGAGCTAGAGGAGAAGGTGACGCAGCTGGAGGCCGACATTGGGAAGAGCGGCGAGGACGTTGCCGCGCTCAAGCGTGAGCGCGAGAAGGATGCTGCCGCCCACAGTGAGCTGCAAGGCCTTCTCGCTGAGAGGGGCAAGGAGCTCAGCGCCGCCAAGGATTCCAAAGCAGACCTGGAGCTGAAGCTGGCCACGCTGACGCAGATGTTGGAGGCCGCCAAGGAGCGGGAGAAGACCTTGGCGGAGAAGGTCAAGGCTGACGCGGCACTGCTAGAGAGCATTGCAGTTACCCAGAACTCGTTCAGAGACACAGTGGAGCACTGGACCGAGGGTCTGGTGAACACTGCCGCAGTCATCAACGAGGAGCTGGCGCAGCTGGGGATGGAGGACTTTGGGTATCCTTCCGACGAGAGTCTTCAACCCAGCGCCAAGCTCAGCCTGTTCTTCAAGGGCGTGGCGACGGCACTCCAGCGGCTCCGGGAGAGGATTCCGAAGCAGCTGGCCGATGAGTCGCGCAGAATCTGTGCCGGGGTTCTTCAGAAGGTGCTGATGAAGGTGGCCTTCCACAACCCAGGCCTCAGCTTCACCAACGTCCTCAGGTCCTTGCCGCCTGACGCCGATCTGGATGCACTCAAGGCCCTTGTCGCACCCATTGTGGACAAGGTGAGCGAGATCAAGAGAGTCGAGGGCGGACGCGTAGATTAGGCCGCCCATTTCTTCTTTTCCCTTGTTGCTGCTAATCATGTTATGAAAATAGTCTGTTAGAGCTGCGACAAGTTATCTTGTAATATAACTTTATTTCTGTTATCAATTGCTATGTTATTTCCTCTACTAGATTCCTTCCTTTGTATGTTATTACCCTACGCTTCTAGGGAACTTGTCGGCACAGGCGCCCGAGCCGCGAGCGCTGAGTGCGGAACTTCAGCAGCCTGCTGGCGGCACTGCTTCCGACAAGAAACCTTGTCGTGACTAGATGCAGCACGCTTAAGCTGTTGAGCGGACTCGAAACAAAGTAAGGGCGCAACTAGCCACGAGTTGGTTCCTCCGCGCACAGGTTTTCCATACAAAGCAGGGTCGTTCGAGGAAGATAACTCAAAAATTTTAAAAAGTGATTGCTCAAACTTTGGCAACTTAGCTTTTCTGTCATTTGCTTCCCGGTAAGGCAAGTCTTTGCTTGAACGACGCCTGGCCCATACCACAATCTTCTCCTTCCCCCCCTGGCAAACTTGTGTGCGAGAGAACCTTCTTTTCCTTTAAAAGAAAAAGAAAGAAGAGAAAATAATAATATGGAGCTCTTCGGCTCGTTACTGCTTACGGGATGTAGGTGCTGCACAAATTGTCAGATAATCGCATGCAAGAAAGAAACTAATGCATGAAATGGACAAGCTGTGCGGAGCACATGGGGTTTTACTTATGCACGGGATCTGCGCCCGGCTTTGTATAAAGGATTACATGCAACAGCGGCAAGACTTGTACAAAAGGTGGTTGCCGGAACGGGTTCCGGCACCGCGCCTTACGGGAAAAACTTACGAAGATGTTCTATGTTCCAGGAGTTGCTCACCGGAATGCCATCTTCGGTCTCAAGGCAGACAGCGCCAGGCCTTGTGACTCGTCTCACCCGATAAGGGCCTTCCCACTTCGGCGTCAACTTGTTGGAATTCTTGGCGGACTGAACGCGCTGAAGAACAAGGTCGCCTTCCTCGAAGCTTCTGGCTTTAACTTTGCGGCTATGATAGCGGCACAAAACTTGCTGGTATCGAGCAGCTCATACAGCAGCCTGAAGACGATCTTCCTCAAGGAGCAGCGCGTCGTCTTGTCGCATCTGTTCTTGCTCAAGCTCATCATAAGCGAGCACTCGAGGCGATCTGTATACGAGTTCCGTGGGGAGAACTGCCTCTGCTCCATAGACTAGAGCGAAAGGTGTCTGGCCAGTGGCTCGATTTGGCGTCGTTCTGATCGACCAAAGAACCACTGGCAGCTCCTCGATCCAGTTCCTTCCGCACTTGTGTAGCCTGTCGAAAGTTCTAGTCTTGAGCCCGCGCAGCACTTCAACATTTGCCCTCTCTGCTTGACCGTTGCTTCTCGGATGAGAAACAGAAGCGAAGCAGACCTTGGCGCCAAGGTCTTGGACGTACTGCATGAAGGTGCGGCTCGTGAATTGCGTGCCGTTGTCGGTGATGATCCTGTTAGGGATCCCGAAACGGCAAACAATCGACCTAAAGAACTTGACTGCTGACTGTGCTGTCACCTTCCTCACTGGTTGCACTTCTGGCCACTTTGTGAACTTGTCGATTGCGACGTACAAGTACTCAAAGCCCCCGACAGCTCGCGGGAAGGGGCCGAGGATATCGAGCCCCCAGACCGAAAATGGCCAGGATAAAGGGATCGTCTGGAAAGCTTGAGCTGGCTGGTGTATCTGTTTGGAGTGGAACTGGCACCCTTCACACTTGGTTACTTGTGCAGTTGCATCCTGGAGGGCTGTCGGCCAAAAGAAACCTTGCCGGAAAGCTTTGCCGGCAAGTGCTCTTGCGCCAATGTGGTGGCCACATATGCCTCCATGTATCTCCGCCAACAGCTTTTGTCCATCTTCCCGGCGAATACACTTCAATTTCACACCGTTGAGTCTTCTTCTGTACAGTATGCTATCGACAAACTGGTACATACTTGACTGTCGGGCTACTATTTCCGCTTCTTCTTGTTCTTCGGGAAGTTCTCCTATCTGAAGGAAATGGACAATCTGCTGTGCCCATGCTGGAGCTTGTGGCTCGACAACAAGGACTAAAGGCACATCTGCTACTGCAGGAACATCTGCTTCTACGGCAAGGACTTGCGGCCCTGCCAGAGCTTGATGTTCCCCGGCAAGCTTGCCGGAGCAAAACTTGTCGGGAGCGTCTGCTTCAACGGAACAAACCATTAGGCTTGCCGGAGCAGACTGCCCCTCAGCCTTCTTGGGGACTTTCTTGGCGGCGGCTTCGGGGAACTCTGCCGGAAAGTAGTCGCCGGAAACCAACTTCCTCTTCTTGCTTTGTCCAGTTGATGGTGTTACGGATGGTTGAGTCAACTTAAGCACAAAGATCCCTGGTTCCACAGGTAACTTTAGTGCGGCGCACTTTGACAGGCCGTCAGCAATATCATTCTGAGCTCTTGGGATATGCTCCAATTGTAGGCCGTCAAAGTGCTCTTCTAGCTTCCTCACTTCATCGACATACGCTTCCATCAACGGACTCTGGTAGTTCTTGTTTACTTGTCGGACGACAAGCTGTGAGTCACCCCTGACAATGAGTTTCTTGATCCCAAGCTCTGTTGTGATTCTGAGACCGGCAAGCAATCCTTCATACTCTGCTGTATTGTTGGTTGCTTGCTCTTTGGGAAAGTGCATCTGGACTACGTACTTGAGGTGCTCTCCGGTGGGTGCAACAAGCAGCGCGCCTGCACCGGCGCCTTGCAGCGAGAAGGCACCATCAAAGTACATCAGCCACTCTTTGTTTGCCTCTTTGACGGGGATGCTTGTTTCTGAAATTTCTTCATCTGGGGTTGGCGTCCACTCTGCTATGAACTCTGCCAATGCTCTGCTTTGGATAGTTGAAGTGCTCTCAAATTTGAGACCAAAGCTTGACAGTTCCAGCGCCCACTCGACAATCCTGCCTGTTGCTTCTGGATTTTGCAGTATCCTCTTCAGCGGAAAGCGAGTGACGACTGTGATCTCATGTGCTTGGAAGTAATGGTGCAGCTTTCTCGAGGCCATAAGGAGGCCGAAAAGCAACTTCTGCACACCAGAATACCTTGATCTAGCCCCCTGCAGAAGAGAACTGACAAAGTAAACTAGGCGCTGCACCATTCTCCTTGGCATCTTATCATGCTCCTGCGCAAACCCATGTTTGTCAGGACCAGAGCTTGTCGGCGAAGCCCCCTGCTTGTCACTGGATGGATCTGCCGTGGTTGCTGGCTCGTCATACGCCTCCCTCTCCACCACTAACACAGCACTAACCACTTGATTGGTTGCCGCTATATACAGCAGCAACTTCTGTTGCGGCTTAGGTGCAACAAGCGTCGGAGTGGAGGACAGGTATCTCTTCAAGTCCTGCAGCGCAGCCTCCGCTTCCGGAGTCCATTTCATTGGACCTGCCTTTTTCAAAATTTTGAAAAATGGCAGGGCGCGCTTAGCAGATCTAGAGATAAACCTGCTGAGAGCAGCCACGCAACCGGCAAGCCTTCGTACATCCTTGACGCGCTTTGGCGCTTCGATCTGCTCGATGGCTTTGATCTTATCAGGATTGGCTTCAATTCCCCGCTGAGACACGAAGAACCCGAGAAGCTTGCCGAAGGGACTCCAAACACGCACTTCTCGGGGTTAAGCTTGAGGTTGATCTTGCGCAGGTTTGCAAATGTTTCGTCTAAATCTTGAATCAGGGTCACCTTGTTCTTGCTCTTGACCACTATGTCATCCATGTAAGCTTCCACATTTTTGTGTATTTGTGGCTCAAAAGCATGGTGGACTACCCTTGCGAATGTTGAACCAGCATTCTTCAAACCGAAAGGCATCCATACGAAGCAGTACGTGCCACACGGGGTGATAAATGCGGTTTTTTCTTCATCTTCTTCTGCCATGAAGATCTGATGGTATCCTGAGTATGCATCAAGAAATGAAAGCAAATCACATCCGGCTGTGGAGTCAACAATCTGGTCAATACGCGGCAAGGGAAATGGGTCTTTGGGACAAGCTTTATTAACATCAGTGAAGTCAATACAAAGTCTCCATTTCCCGTTAGCTTTGCGCACAACAACAGGATTGGCCAACCACGTGGGATGGAGTACTCCTCTGACAAGGCCTGCTGCTTCCAACTTCTTGATTTCTTCTGCAATGAATTCTTGGCGCTCTACTGCCTGCTTCCTGACTCTTTGCTTGACGGGCCGCGCATGAGGACAGACGGCAAGGTGGTGCTCAATCACTTTCCTGGGAACACCGGGGATATCAGACGGTTGCCACGCAAACACGTCGACATTCGCCCGCAGGAAAGCAACGAGCGCGCTTTCCTATTTGGGGTCAAGAGTGGCGCTGATGGTGAAGGTACCACCAGTGCCATCCTCCTTGGCGGACACCTTCTTAGTCTCAGGTGGAGCTGCCATTGCCTTCTTACACTTGCCGGTGGAGCTCGATGGTGCGTCCTCGACGGTAGCGCAGCACTCCGAAGAGGTGCACTCTCCGGAGTAGGCATCAGAGCTCTTGCCGGACTTGGTCTTCTTCTTCCCCCCGGGAGCTTCAGTGGCAAGTGTCCTGCATTCTGCTGCGGCTGCTGCTTCCCGGTAGATCTTGTCGGCACAGATAAGAGCATCCTTCTTGTCGCCAGGGACAGAGATGACACTTATTGGGCCTGGCATTTTTAGTACGTTGTACGCATAGTGAGAGGCTGCCATAAACTTGGCGAGTGCCGGACGGCCAAGGATTCCATTGTAAGGCTCACTGCCAAATGTTACCGGCAACGTGATCTTTCCCTTTGGCTTGCTCCTTCCCGGGTTGATTCCTTGAAATGTGCCGGTCTCTTCGAGCTCGCTGTCAGGGATCTGGAGCTTCTAGAGCACCGTGGAGGAGATCAGGTTCAAGTCGGCCCCGCCGTCAACTAGCATATTAGTGACCTTGAGGTTGCGGATTGTTGGTGAAACCAACATCCGCAAGCACCCGACCGCAGTTATGCGATCCGGGTGGTCCTCAATATCAAAGATGATAGGCGTGCTGGACCATTTTAGAGGCTTGCGTGACTCGACGGGTGGTTCTGCTGCATTAACTTCCCGCACCCACTACTTGAGCTGGCGGTGCGAGGCATGCAGAGAAGCACCACCGTCAACGCACAGGACCTCTGTGGCTTTCTGGAACTCCTGCTCATCAGTCTCCTCATCATCCATATCTTCATCGTCACCGTCATCTTCATCCTTGTCGCGGCCACGAGGAGGTCTGTCTCCTTGCCGCTGCTTGGCCTTGCCGCGGCGTCCTCCTCGGCCGGGACGTTTCTTGCCGGATCCACCAGCTCCTTCCCGGGCCTTCTCCTTGTCGCGCCGCTCGTATTCAGCTTTCTGTTGCTCAACAAGCTGTTCGACTTTCTTACAGTTCTGAAGATCATGGCCCTTGGTGCAGTGGATCTTGCAATATTGCTTGTTGGGGCCGTCCTGCTTGTCGGCGACTGCTGCCTCCGCGGCAACCTCCTTACTAGAGTCACCAGCTTTGGCTTCCTTGGCGCTGCCACCATTGCCGGACTGCTCAACAACTAGCACTTCTTTGCCTTTTCTCCTCCTGTTGTTCCGCCGCCGGTTATTCCTTGTCGGGGCAGCATCTTCGCTGTCAGATCCTCTAGCTCCTATATTTTCTCCGGGGAGTCTCCTCCCTTCCTCAGCACGCGCACACTTGTCGGCCAGTGCATATAACTCACTGACGTCCCTGATCTTGCACATTGCCATTTCCTCCCGCATCCTGCGGTTCCGCATGTTCTGATGGAACGCGCTGATCACCACGGCAGGGTGGACGTCTGGGATGTTGTGCTGCACACTACTGAATCTCTGAATGTACTTGCGCAGGGGCTCTCCTTCCTTCTGGGCGAGCAGATGAAGATCACTCTCCTGGCCATGAGGCTTGTGTCCGCCTGTAAAGGCGCCGATAAACTGATGGCACAGATCAGCCCAAGAGGACATGGAGTTGTCCGGCAAGTGCATGAGCCAGGATCTGACATTGGGCTTGAGCACCAGCGGGAAGTAGTTGGCAAGGATCTTGTCATCTCGTCCCCCGGTAGCTTGCACCGCAATGGTGTAGATGCTGAGGAACTCTGACGGATGCATCTTGCCGTCGTACTTCTCCGGTACGTCTGGCTTGAAGTTCTTTGTGCTGGGCCACTAGACTTGCCGCAGCTCACGAGTGAACGCAGGACAACCTACCGCGTATGGCAGATTGCCTAGTTCCCCTGGCGCATGCATGTCAACAGAGGGCCCAGCGCGCTTGTCGGATTGACGTCGCGCTTCTCTTCGGCGCTCGATGCGGGTTCGAGCGTCTTCTTGTTGTCGATCATGAAGAACTTGGCGCTGATCGCGACGAGCTCGTGGATCCGACGATGCAGTGGAGTCGCTGTCGAGGTGGATCCGGCGAGTCGGTGATCTTGGCCTTCGGGGCGGTGATTTCATGGTAGTTGCACCTCCGCCCGTTTCGTCGGCACCGGCTCGCGTCCGGCGGTCCTGCCGTGGCGGCGACGCGCTCGGCCGCCATGGAGTGTCGCCGTTGGCGTAGCCGATGAGACTCTGAATGGTGGCTCTCCATTCGTCGATCTTGTCCGACGTCGGAGGGTAATCTAGGAGAAGTTGATCTCGCGCCAAGGCTTCTGCTGGGGTGGTGGGTGGCAGTGGCGGACGGCGCGAGGAGCGGGACGTGCTCGAACTTCTAACTATGTTAGAAGGAGCAGTATCCCGTCCAGGCGACCGTGCCCTGCTCGTGCCAGCACGCTGGCGTACATGATGGTCTTGAGCGCCCCGAGATCCACCAGCTTGGTCTTGGGCTATCATGCATATGGCACTTCTAGTGCCATGATGCTGTTGATCTTGCGCCTCCTGAGAGTGGCGTGAGACATGTACAGTCGCCGAGGTTTGTGCAGCCTTGTTCTTGGACCTGGCGGCATCATGAGCTTCCTCGTCGACGTCCTTTCTTCCGCCGGCGTCCATCCCACCACTCGTTTGCTCCAACGGTGGCGGAAGTGACGTGGATGGAGCGGCTGCCGCCGAAGTCTTCCTCTTCGGTGGCATGTTGATGAAGGGAATAAAGATCTAGCTCGTGTGAATGCCGGATCTGGTTCACACAATCTCGACACCCCCTACCTGGCGCGCCAAAGTTGTCAGGGAGAACTGATCCACGAACACCTATGGGGCCGGCGGACCGGGCCCCTTTCGGTTCGGCGGGGGGCGGAGGTCGCACGAAGAGCAGATCGAGGCGAGGCACACGAGCGGTTTACCC
This sequence comes from Triticum aestivum, assembly GCF_018294505.1. Classification (NCBI taxonomy): domain Eukaryota; kingdom Viridiplantae; phylum Streptophyta; class Magnoliopsida; order Poales; family Poaceae; genus Triticum; species Triticum aestivum. The sequence continues at coordinate 356,181,581 of NC_057812.1, read as the reverse complement.
AGCTTCGGAGCTCTCCGGAGAGATAACACTCCTACTGCTGCTTGTCTGGTTGTATTATCTGGTGTTCTTGCTCTCGAGCGAGAGAGTGTGATGTTTTCTGGGCTACCAATGGATCGAAGGAAACTGTCTGAGGCTCCAAACCGAAACCCCTCTATGTTGCGCATGGGCCTCCTTTTATACGCTAAAGGGGTCACCGACAGGTGGCAACGCAGAGGAGGGTAAAAACGTAAAAAGCGAGGTAGTTGATACAGTTGCTTGTACAGTGCACCCTACCTAACCCTGACGGTAGGGGACAAGGGCATTAAATGCCCGTCTGAGTCGCCCGAACAGTGCAGAAAAGGACCGTTAGGGGCGCCATCGTTCGCCACGATGGCGATCTTGTCAGCTTCGCATGCCACTGTGCACCGCTAGCTGCACAGCCTCCCGCCACGCGCGCCCGGAGAGGTCCCCAAAGCGACACGTTGGTGGATGCGCTGGAGCGTGGGCACAGAGTGGCCGCCTGCCGTGGCAAGCGCCTTGCCGCTGCTGTTATCTTGTCGGGTCCAGAAGCTTGTCGCTCACCGGGCCTCGAGGTACCTTGGTTGGTTTTCCCGGCAAGCCCCTCTTGCCGGGGCCTTGTTGCCTTGCCGGAGCGCGTGGCGCGTCGCGGCAAGTTCCTTGGAGCGCCTTGGTTGGCCTTCCCGGCAAGCTCCTCTTGCCGGGGTCTTGTCTCCTTAGCTTAAATACTTTGTTCTTGGATGGCTCCAAGGGAACCTTGGGGGATCTTGGCGTTCGCCCGGCAAGCCTTTGCCGCGGGGTGCTGCTACTGCCCGTGCACAAGTTCGGGGTACTAGGGTACCCCTATTCTAGTACACCGACACCTCTTATATTCGCAATATCCAGATTGCAATCTTCGTTTCTTGCTTGATCTTCGTTTGCCTGCAGGAACAGACCTTCGTGGTCAGGTTAATCATGCTCCGTCATGGTCAATAACCTCTTGGAGTTGGTTTAGCGATTTCTAAGACGCGACGTCCTCGCACGTTCATAGTCGGATCATCAAAGTCGACTTCCTCTAAACCGGTTGCCACCATCTCATCGAAAGAGGGGACACCTTTGCCTCTATCAAGCTAATATCTTTGGCTTGGTCTTGCTCTTGGGTGTTGCAAGCTTAAACTTAGGCTTGTGCACAGCCTGGGCAACACTCTCGGGGTTTGTTGCATTGACAAAAGGGTTCGAGCATTTGACCCATCAACACTTGTATGTGCGTGCTGCTCTCCCCAAGGCACACTTGCAGGGCTTGTGCTCGTCGCATCATCGTTTTGCTCCAGATCAATCCACCACAACAGGAATAGGGTTTTACGTTGCAGAGCGGCCCAAACCTAGGTAAAAGAGAGCTCTCCATCGTTGTGCTTCCCTGCTATTTCTACTCTTTGTGCAATGTGACTGTCCGCTTGTCGAACCACAAAGGGGCACCCCTGCCACATAGGTGATTGTGCTTGCATGCCGACATCTTTGGTGCGCTGGGTAGGGGGTTGTTGTTTGTAAGAATCTGAGACGGTAGCCACCGCGTCGATCTTCGTCACCTTCTACATCGTCAATGGCTCCCGAGAATAAAACTGGTGCGGCAACGCATCCTTCCGCCTCAAAGGCTTCATCGCCTGCACCAGTGGGTGTTGTGGACACCGCAGCTACGGCGGGCAGGGCAGCCACCGCTGGCGATGCTTCTAGCAATCCCACCACGGCTAGAGTGGGAACCGGGGCCATGGGAGACGCCCAGCTTCCTCAACCTACTGGTGACATACTCACCCCGGTGCGGGTCAAGGTGATGCCAAGTGATACGTCTCCAACGTATCTATAATTTTTTATTGTTGCATGCTATTATATTATCCATCTAGGATGTTTTATATGCATTTATATGCTATTTTATATGATTTTTGGGACTAACCTATTAACCTAGAGCCCAGTGCTAGTTTCTGTTTTTCCTTGTTTTTGAGTATCGCAGAAAAGGAAAACCAAACGGAGTCCAATTGGCCTGCAACTTGACGGACCTTATTTTTGGACCAGAAGAAGGCCATGGAGTAAAAGAGTTGGGCCAGAAGAGTCTCAGGCTGCCCACAAGGGTGGGGGTGCGCCCACCCCCCTGGGCGCGCCTCCCTGCCTCGTGGACAGCGCGGAGACCCCCTGACTTGTTCTCGACGCCAAAACCTCTTATATATATTGAAACCTCCAGAACATAACCTAGATCGGGAGTTCCACCGCTGCAAGCCTCTGTAGCCACCGAAAACCAATCTAGACCCGTTCTGGCACACTGCCGGAGGGGGGAATTCCTCTCCGGTGGCCATCTTCATCATCCCAGCGCTCTCCATGACGAGGAGGGAGTAGTTCTCCCTCGGGGCTGAGGGTATGTACCAGTAACTATGTGTTTGATCTCTCTCTCTCTCTCGTGTTCTTGAGTTGGCACGATCTTGATGTATCGCAAGCTTTGCTATTATATTTGAATCTTATGATGTTTCTCCCACTCTACTCTCTTGTGATGAATTGAGTTTCCCCTTTTAAGTTATCTTATCGGATTGAGTCTTAAAGATTTCAGAACACTTGATGTATGTCTTGCATGTGCTTATCTGTGGTGACAATGGGATATCACGTGATCCACTTAATGTATGTTTTGGTGATCAACTTGCAAGTTCCGTGACCTCGTGAACTTATGCATAGGGGTTGGCACACGTTTTCTTCTTGACTCTCCGGTAGAAACTTTGGGGCACTCTTTAAAGTTCTTTGTGTTGGTTGAATAGATGAATCTGAGATTGTGTGATGCATATCGTATAATCATACCCACAGATACTTGAGGTGACATTGGAGTATCTAGGTGACATTAGGGTTTTGGTTGATTTGTGTCTTAAGGTATTATTCTAGTATGAACTCTATGATAGACTGAACAGAAAGAATAGCGTCGTGTTATTTTACTACAGACTGTTCTGTTTTTGACAAATTCTGTTTTCTATGTGTTGTTTGCTTATTTTGATGAATCTATGAGTAGTATCGGAGGGTATGAACCATAGAGAAGTTCGAATACAGTAGATATTACACCAATATGAATTTAGAATGAGTTCACAACAGTACCTAAGTGGTGATTTATTTTCTTATACTAACGGAGCTTACGAGTTTTTTGTTATGTTTTGTGTTGTGAAGCTTTCAAGTTTTGGATAAAGATTTGATGGACTATGGAATAAGGACTAGCAAGAGCCTAAGCTTGGGGATGCCCAAGGCATCCCAAGGTAATATTCGAGGACAAAAAAGACCCTAAGCTTGGGGATGCCCTGGACGACATCCCCTCTTTCGTCTTCGTTCATCGGTAACTTTACTTGGAGCTATATTTTTATTCACCACATGATATGTGTTTTGCTTGGGGCGTCATTTTATTTCCTTTTGTTTTGCTTACTGTTTGAATAAAATGCCAAGATCTGAAATTATTAAATGTTAGAGAGTCTTCACATAGTTGCATAATTATTTGACTACTCATTGATCTTCACTTATATCATTTTAGAGCACGATGGTAGTTTTATTTTGAAGAAATACATGAACTCTCATGCTTCACTTAGATCATTTTGAGAGTCCTAAACAGCATGGTAATTTGCTTTGGTTATGAATTTAGTCCTAATATGATGGGCATCCAAGAGGGATACAATAATAAAACTTTCATATAAAGTAAATTGAATACTATGAGAAGTTTGATACTTGATAATTGTTTTGAGATATAAAGGTGGTAATATTAGAGTTGTGCTAGTTGAGTAATTGTGAAATTGGGAAATACTTGTGTTGAGGTTGGCAAGTCCCGTAGCATGCACGTATGGCAAACGTTGTGTGACAAATTTGAAGCACGGGGTGTTCTTTGATTGCTTTCCTTATGAGTGGCGGCTGGGGATGAGCGATGGTCTTTTCCTACCAATCAATCCCCCTAGGGGCATGCATAGTAGTACTTTGCTTCGAGGGCTAATAAACTTTTGCAATAAGTATATGAGTTCTTATGACTAATGTGAGTCCATGGATATTACGCACTCTCACCCTTCCATCATTGCTAGCCTCTTCGGTACCGTGTATTGCCCTCTCTCACCTTGAGAGTTGGTGCAAACTTCACCGGCGCATCCAAACGCTGTGGTATGATACGCTCTATCACACATAAACCTCCTTATATCTTCCTCAAAACAACCACCATATCTACCTATCATGGCGTTTCCATAGCCATTCCGAGATATATTGCCATGCAACTTTCCACCATTCTGTTTATTATAACACGCATCATCATTGTCATATTGCCTTGCATGATCATGTAGTTGACATCGTATTTGTGACAAAGCCACCATGCTAATTTTTCATACATGTCACTCTTGATTTATCGCTTATCCAGGTACATCACCGGAGGCATTCACATAGAGTCATATTTTGTTCTAAGTATCGAGTTGTAATTCTTGAGTTGTAAGTAAATAAAAGTGTGATGATCATCATTAGTGCATTGTCCCATGTGAGGAAAGGATGATGGAGACTATGATTCCCCCACAAGTCGGGATGAGACTTCACATGAAAAAAAGGGGAAGAAAAAAAAGAGGCCAAGAAAAAGGAAAGAAAAAAAGAGAAGGCCCAAATAAAATAAAAAATGAGAGAAAAAGAGAGAAGGGACAATGTTATTATCCTTTTTCCACACTTGTGCTTCAGTGTAGCACCATGATCTTCATGATAGAGAGTCTCTTATGTTGTCACTTTCATATACTAGTGGGAATTTTTCATTATAGAACTTGGCTTGTATATTCCAATGATGGGCTTCCTCAAAATGCCCAAGGTCTTCGTGAGCAAGCACTGGATGCACACCCACTTAGTTTCTTTTGATGAGATTTCATATATTTATAGCTCTAGTGCATCCATTGCCTGGCAATCCCTACTCCTCGCATTGACATCAATTGATGGGCATCTCCATAGCCCGTTGATTAGGTGTAACGCCCTCGATGTGGCTATATCTCCCACGTGCCGAAGCACGACTTAGAGGCATAATGTAACGCCAGGTGTCGTCCAGTTATTCGCTATTGTTGCCTTGTCATTGCTTGCGTGTCATGCATTGCATATCATGTCATCATGTGCATTACATTTGCATATGAGTTCGTTTCATGCATCCGAGTATTTTTCCCGTTGTCCGTTTTTCATTTCGGCGCTCATATCTCCTCCGGTGGTCATTTCAACCTTCTTTTCATGTGTGGGGGTTAAACATTTCCGGATTGGACCGAGACTTGCCAAGCGGCCTTGGTTTACTACCGGTAGACCGCCTGTCAAGTTTCGTACCATTTGGACTTCGTTTGATGCTCCAACGGTTAACCGAGGGACCGAAAAGGCCTCGTGTGTGTTGCAGCCCAACACCTCTCCAAAGCGGCCCAAAACCCACCTAAACCTCCTCCATCGTCTCGGTCGTTCGATCACGACCGCGTGGCCGAAAACCGCACCTCATTTGGACTCTCCTAGCTCCCTCTACCTATAAATATGTGCAACCCTTCCAAATTCGCCGGCTAACCCTAACCTTCCTCTACCTCGCGCCGCCGGACACTTCTTCTCCGCCGACGGACATGTCCGTTTCGTCCCACTGCCACATCCAGCCAACCTGCGCGCGCCATGTGTCCCGCTCGTCCTCCGGCCACCGCCGGCCCGGGCGAGCCCGGACCGGGCCCCCGAGCCCATTCGCCCGACGCCGCCGCCTGGGTACCCCGCCGCCTCGCGCCGCCTTGCCGCCGGCGACGCTCCGCCGCGCCGCTGTTGTCTCCCTCCCCGCCTTAGTAGCTCCGACGAGCCGCGCTGCCTGCACCTGCGCCGGCGACCGCGCCCGCGGCCCCCTTCCTCGCCGCCTCGTTGTGCCGGCTCCAGATCTGGCGGCCCCGTCCTCCCCTCCGGTGAGATCAAGCTTCTCCGGCGAAGATTCAGGCGAACCTCGAACGGCGTGCCCAAAACCCTAGATCCATTTCGGGAGGTATAATTTCGTCCAAGTCCCTAAGATTTCAAGTTTCAAATGCCCATGTTCATCATGTCGTTACTTTGCATCCGTAGCTCCGTTTTGCACGTGTCGCATATCAAAATGTTCGCCTCGGAGAGAACATCATTTCATCTCATTGCATCATTTCTATTTGAGCTCATCTTGATGCCCGAAATGATGTTGGAAGAGAGCTATTTGAGTTAATTGTCAGTTCTGCTGCATCAATTAGCTATTTCTCATTTTTGCCATGATTAATATGTGCATGATATGCCCCTGAGCTCTTCATGAGTTTTGTTATATGCTTTGCCATCTTTCCAGAGGTGCAATCCATGTATTTTTGTGATGTGTGTGGTGACTAGCACAAGCTTGCAAAGTGGTGCATTTGTTAATGCTGATTTTGTCAATATGCCTTGATCTGTTTTTGTCCTTGATGTGTGTGGTGACTAGCACAAGCTTGCAAAGTCCTTGATCTGTTTTTGTCAATATGCCATATGTTCATGTTGTTTCCTAGTGATCCGTGCCACTTTTGAGGATGATCAGTAAGGATGTTTTGTTAATCTTGTAGTGCTTTATCCATCCATGTCTTTGTTTGCAATTATGGAGCACCCTAGCTTGAGTCAATCGAGCTCTACTTTTGCTATTTTGGGAATCTGGGAAGATTGTCTACTTGTTAGCGATTTTGCCGAGGATGTTGTAGTTGATCCGTGCATGCTATGTTATTGTTCTTGCCATGTCTAGCTTGTATAATGTGTATTCTTGATGGGTGTATGCTTAGATTGTCATGCCTTTCTCTGTACTGAGTGCATCGAGCTCGTAAACATGCCTACTCGCCATCTGATTTGCATATTCCAGTTTTTCTCTAAGTCTGTAACCTGATTATGTTTTTGCCATGTTCACATGCTTGTAATTGTATTTTCTGATACCTTTTGGCTCAAGGTCACTAAGAGACTTCTGTTAAGCTCTTTGAGTAGCTCCATGCCATGCCTTGCTTTGCCATGTTAAGTTCTTGTAGCATATAGTTTTCATGCTCCAAAGTGTGCTACCTGATCTGAAATTCCGGGCTTGTGTTAATTTCACGAAGTCTGAAATCTATTTATCATTTGCATTTTTGCCATGCTTGTTTTAACCTGTTAATGGATGTATTGGCCGTAGCTCAGTGTTCATCTTTTGTCAAGCATCATGAGTGGATCCCTGCCATGTATTTTGTTGCCATGTTTGAGTGCTGTAGCATGTTTAACTTGTTGCATTTAGATGGCTACTTGCTGTTTATCGCAGGCCGGTGTCATATTTGTTTTGCTTGCCATTTCCGAACCGTGCATCCGATACCGGTGATCTTTATATCGATTTCAACCGAAATCACCTCACCTTTCCAGTGGCACTCTTGATTTCCAAGTTGAGGCCAGGTTCAATCATTCCTTTGCAAATCTTGCATATGCATCGCATACCGCATCCCGCATATCATACCATGTTCATGTGTTGGTTGTTTACTATGTTGTGTGCTTCTTTCCGGTGTTTGCTTCGTCGGGTTGGACCCGGTAACGTCGCGTTTGTGAGGAACCGTTCGTCTACATCCGTTTGTCTACTTTATGTACTCGTTCTTCTTCCTTGCGGGATTTCAGGCAAGATGACCATACCCTCGAAATCACATCTATCTTTGCTTGCTGGTTCTCGCTCTTTTGCTATGCCTATGCTGCGATACCTACCACTTGCTTGTCATGCCTCCCATATTGTTGAACCAAGCCTCTAACCCACCTTGTCCTAGCAAACTATTGTTTGGCTATGTTACCGCTTTTCTCAGCCCCTCTTATAGCGTTGTTAGTTGTAGGTGAAGATTGAAGTTTGTTCCTTGTTGGAACATGGACATGTTGTTCCTTGTTGGAACCTGTTTTACTTGTTGGGATATCACAATATATCTTATTTAATTAATGCATCTATATACTTGGTAAAGGGTGGAAGGCTCGGCCTTATGCCTGGTGTTTTGTTCCACTCTTGCCACCCTAGGTTCCGTCATATCGGTGTTATGTTCCCGGATTTTGCGTTCCTTATGCGGTTGGGTTATAATGGGAACCCCTTGACAGTTGGCCTTGAATAAAACTCCTCCAGCAAGGCCCAACCTTGGTTTTACCATTTGCCACCTAGCCTTTTTCCCTTGGGAGTCGCGCATCCCGAGGGTCATCTTTATTTTAACCCCCCCCCGGGCCAGTGCTTGTCTAAGTGTTGGTCCAACCCAGAGCACCGTGCGGGGCCGTCCCTTGGCAACTTGGGTTACGTTGGCTCCCGTACGCTTAGCTTATCCGGTGTGCCCTGAGAACGAGATATGTGCAGCTCCTATAGGGATTTGTCGGCACAGCGGGTGGTCTTGCTGGATTTGTTTTACCATTGTCGAGGATGTCTTGTAACCGGGATTCTGAGTCTAATCGGGTCTTCCCGCTAGAAGGAATATCCTTCGTTGACCGTGAGAGCTTGTGTAACCATGATGGTCTCTTTCCGGCGGAGTCCGGGAAGTGAACACGGTGTTGGAGTTATGCTTGATGTAGGTTGTTCTAGGATCACTTCTTGATCATAGTTTCTCGATCGTGCTTTGCCTTCTCTTATCGCTCTCATTTGCGTATGTTTAGCCACCATATATGCTTGTCGCTTGCTGCAGCCCACCTCATACCTTTTAACCTTCCTATAAGCTTAAATAGTCTTGATCGCGAGGGTGTGAGATTGCTGAGTCCCCGTGACTCACAGATACTTTCAAAACCAGCTTGCAGGTGCCGTTGAACCGTGCAGATGACGCAAGCAAGCTCAAGGAGGAGCTCGATGAAGATCTTGTCCTTTCTGTTGTTTCGTTCTAGTTGATCAGTAGTGGAGCCCAGTTGGGGTCGATCGAGGACCTTGTCGCATTTGGGGTTCTTCTTTTATTTCGCTTCCGTAGTCGGACCTTGACTGTATTTGGATGTTGTTATGCTTTATTCATGTAATTGTGTGAAGTGGCGATTGTAAGCCAACTATGTATCTTTTTCCCCTATTGTATTACATGGGTTGTGTGAAGATTACCTCACTTGCGACATTGCTTTCAATGCGGTTATGCCTCTAAGTCGTGCTTCGACACGTGGGAGATATAGCCGCATCAAGGGCGTTACAAGTTGGTATCAGAGCCTTCCCCGACCTTAGGAGCCCCCCTGCTTGATCAAATTAGCTGACGAGTTGAGTCTAGAAAAATGTTTTGATTCATTAGGAATTATATATCGGAGAGTTTAGGAATTCTTTTTACTCCCTAGTCCCTTCGTCGCTCTGGTGAGGTATCCTGACGTAGAGTTTTGACTCTTCTCTTCTCAAATTTCACTAAAGTTTTTTAGGATCACGGGGGTATCTTGGAATCGTTCCGATCGATTTGTGACAAGAACATTGTTCTTGGTGCCTCCTGTCATTTAGGGGTTGTGGCAGTGTCCCGAGGAGTTGAGCTCCGAGGTGTTGTCGTCACAATTTTATCGTTGCAGTTCTAGAATACCTGAGTTTAGTTTCGCCGACATCGAAAATCTCTTTTATGCAGTTGTTGGTGAGAGAACCTCGACGCCACCCAGTACTGGGGAGGGAGTTCGGGAGTATTGCCATAACTCGTATAACGGATGCTTTTCGAAGGTTGAGGTAGACGATTTCTGAAGGCTTCTAGGTTATGTGTTGAAGGACGGATACAGCTGGATGTAGGATTTGGTAGTTTGGGTGAGATATTACGCTTCCCCTGTATCCCCAACACTTGATTGCATAACTGGGAAAATTTCGGGAGTTTATAAGTGGGAATTCAAGTAGCTCTTAGGATATCTTTCCGACGGATATATGATATGAAATTGGGCTTCGACGTTTAGTGGTCCGCCTATCAACGGTTGGTCTTACAGTGGTCTCGTTGTGTCTTAAAGAGTCCTTGGCTATGCCGACTCGGGGACGCTTCGTATGTCATGTGCACTGCCTTGTACATGATGGTGATGTACGATCGAGCCCGTGTAGGCCCCACCACGAAAACTTCGGACGAAATCTCTATCATATGTTTGCTCCGGCTATTTTGCAAGCCAATCCTTTGTTTTTGTTTTTAGTTGTGGTATTCGAGTTGCTTCGAAGTCAAATGTGGATTCCATGCCTTTTCCTAAGTGGTGTTCTCATACTCCGATGTGAATACTAATCCTTCTTGATCATCAAGATTGTCATGTCAATCCTCTTCTCAACCGGTGTGCTTCTTTTCAAGCGGATCCGTCCATTTTCAACATCCGCAAGATCTGGTATCAGTTCTTCTCAATGGTGTTTGTTTCATCTGTCTCCAGGTTGCCTTTGTTTTTTCCCGCCCACCCACCCTTTTTCTTCTAGGACTAAGATTTCTTTATCAAATATCTATCTTAGGATCATGAAGTCTCTCCATTCTTTTTCTTCAATGTTCTTATCGGGTGATTCTTTTGAAGATACTAACGGAGCTTCTAGTTCATCATTCTTCGTTTCTTTTATCTTCTCCGGTGGTTTCAAGTCAAGCTTTGTTGATCTTACCCCTTTCCTCATTTCAATGTCTTCTCTTGCCGGTGCACCTCTAAATCATCCATTTCTCGCTATTCAATTATTCCGGAGCGCTCAAGATAGCTCGAAGATTCGTGTTTCCACTCTTAATCCGTTCAAGTTATTTTGAGGATGTTATCTCATTCTAGACATTTAATTCAACCGGTGCAACCTCTCTTTTAAATCATTTCAACGGTGTATCTTTTCAGTTGGCCCTAACCCACAGGTTTTTTCCAGGATCTTACCTGACTCTTCTAATTCTCCCGGAGATATCCTTAAAATTCTTTTGAAGTTTGACGTAAGTATGAATCATCATCAGTCAAATGTCTTTCCCCAAGATCTTTCAAATTCTTTTCATCGTTGGTTCAACCTTTCTAATTTTCCATTCCAGAGTGCCTCAAAAATTCTATGGTGGTGTTTCTCGTCGTCATTCTCAGATTTTGAAGACCGAAGAAGAGTTTTACATCCATATCTTATCCGTTCTCTCAGAGTTTCGTGGCTCTAGTTCGAGACTATCCTCTCATAATCGTTTTCAATTCTCAGAATTCTTCCAGAGCATTTCTTGAGTTGTTTTCCATTTCTTTACTCTGAAGCCCATCAGGTCAGGTTTATTCATTCTCAGCTTTTAGTTGACATTCTCCAAATCTTACCGGTGCATCGATTAACTATCCTCTAATCAGTTCTTGATCTCTTCGTTCTCATGTATCTAAATCCTCTCAAGCATCTTCGTTCATTTTATAATTCGTCCCGGTGTTTCTTTATCTTCTCTTCGTTCATTTTCAATTCTTACTGGTGGCTCATTCAAGATTTCTCTTCCTTTGTTATTGTAATGATTCATTTGTTCTTACATCCTACCGGTGGTTCGTCGAAGACCTTCTCAAATTTATGCAATATCTATCTTAATCCTCTCTACAAGAATAAGTGGTGTGCCAAATCCATTGTTTTGTCATCAATTTAACTGGTGAAGGATAAAGCATAATGTAATTCTTATTCTTGTTTGATCAAGTTTATTCAATTCCTTTTTCGGAGTGGTTCATCGTATCACATTCTCAGTTCGAGATGCTTATATTTTATTTTCCGGAGTTCCATGTTTTCCGCATTATATCATCATGAAGATCCATATAAATCATTGCAAGGATTCACCTTGTGTTTTCAATTTCTCTTTATTTTTATTCTTCTGTTACCGGAGTTTCTTCATGGAGGTTCTACATGATGGTTCATCAAGGATTTACTTCCTTCTCGAAGAGTTCATCAAGATTCTTTTCTAAGGAGCTTAAGATTCTTCATCTTGTAATCCGGAGTGCAAATTCTTTCTACCATATTATCGGAGGTGGTATTATGTCATTCTTGATAATTTGAGTTCATGTTTCATGATTCACACATTATTAAGAATGAGGTATTTTAAATCCATCAATCTCGTCATTGGAGTTACCTTGGGTTATATTTCACCTAAAGCTTTCCCTAAGGATTGTTGCTATCTATGGTGCTTATAAAGGACCCAAGTTCTTCATCTATCCTCCCGGTGAGATAATCTTCTCGTCTCGTTGTTCATATCAATCCAATTTATCGTTTTCGTTAGTGGCAGAATTTCACCTTGTAGTTTTGAGATGTTTTTCATAAGCCCACTACAAGCCTACTCTTTTCGTTGTTGTTTTCCAATAACTCCGTTCGACCCTTCTCCTCAGGATGCCTTTTCAAGATCTTTTGTGGCAGAAGTTGGCATCTTCTTCTCCATTCTTTTATTTCAACTATCTACCTTCTATTCTTCCGTTCCGGAGGCATTGTGATGTTGCTCTCCTCAATCCATCTTCTCGGATTGTCAAGACCTTATTCTTTTCATGCCTATCCATTTAACCGGAGTGTTGTGACCTCTTGCTCAAGTTCTTTTCATCTTATCAAGTTTTTCATCTCTTTAAACCGAAGAGTTGTTCGAATTTGTTCTTCCTTGTTCCTTTTTCTAACGGAGTGTTTTCCAACTTCGTCATCTCCGTTGTATTCTTTGGTTTCACTCGTTTGTCAAAGGAGCAACTTAGTTTTTACCTCTTCTCTTTCTCTTCCGTTTTCCCTCCGGTGCCATTCTAGATCTCGGGACGAGATCCTCTCGTAATGGTGGAGTGTTGTAACGCCCCGAGACCGATGTGCCAGGTGTCGTCTAGTTATTCGCTGTTGTTGCCTTGTCATTGCTTGCGTGTCATGCATTGCATATCATGTCATTATGTGCATTTCATTTGCATACCTGTTCGTTTCATGCATCCGAGTATTTTTCCCGTTGTCCGTTTTGCATTCCGGCGCTCCTATCTCCTTCGGTGGTCATTTCAACCTTCTTTTCATGTGTGGGGGTTAAACATTTCCGTATTGGACCGAGACTTGCCAAGCGGCCTTGGTTTACTACCGGTAGACCGCCTGTCAAGTTTCGTACCATTTGGACTTCGTTTGATGCTCCAACGGTTAACCGAGGGACCGAAAAGGCCTTGTGTGTGTTGCAGCCCAAAACCTCTACAAAGCGGCCCAAAACCCACCTAAATCTCCTCCATCATCTCGGTCGTTCGATCACGATCGAGTGGCCGAAAAACGCACCTCATTTGGACTCTCCTAGCTCCCTCTACCTATAAATATGTGCAACCCTTCCAAATTCGCGGGCTAACCCTAACCTTCCTCTACCTCGCGCCGCCGGACACTTCTTCTCCGCCGACGGACATGTACGTTTTGTCCCGCCGCCGCGTCCAGCCAACCCGCGTGCACCACGTGTCCCGCGCCTCCTCCCACCGCCGCCGGCCCGGGCGAGCCCGGATCGAGCCCCGGAGCCCATTCGCCCGACGCCGCCGCCTCGCGCCCTCGCCGCGCGCC
>NC_057812.1:356160671-356167771 GCF_018294505.1 Triticum aestivum | reverse complement strand
ACCCGCGCCGGCAACTGCGCCCGCGGCCCACTTCCTCGCCGCCTCGTCGCGCCGGCTCCAGATTCAGCGACCCTGTCCTCCTCTCCGTTGAGATCAAGCTTCTCTGGTGAAGATTCAGGCAAACCTCGAACGGCGTGCCCAAAACCCTAGATCCGTTTTGGGAGGTATAATTTCGTCTAAGTACCCGAGATTTCCAGTTTCAAATGCCCATGTTTATCATGTCGTAACTTTGCATCCGTAGCTCCGTTTTGCGCTTGTAGCATATCAAAATGTTCGCCTCGGAGAGAACATCATTTCATCTCATTGCAGCATTTCCATTTGAGCTCATCTTGATTCCCGAAATGCTGTTGGAAGAGAGCTATTTGAGTTAATTGTCAGTTCTGCTGCATCAATTAGCTATTTGTCATTTTTGCCATGATTAATGTGTGCATGATATGCCCCTGAGCTCTTCATGTGTTTTGTTATATGCTTTGCCATATTTCCAGAGGTGCAATACATGTATTTTTGTGCTGTGTGTGGTGACTAGCACAAGCTTGCAAAGTGGTGCATTTGTTAATGCTGATTTCAGGGACTTAGCAATTCCACTAAGTCCTTGATCTGTTTTTGCCAATATGCCATATGTTCATGTTGTTTCCTAGTGATCCGTGCCTCTTTTGAGGATGATCAGTAAGGATGTTTTGTTAATCTTGTAGTGCTTTATTCATCCGTGTCTTTGTTTGCAATTATGGAGCACCCTAGCTTGAGTCAATCGAGCTCTACTTTTGCTATTTCGTGAATCTGGGCAGATTGTCTACTTGTTAGCGATTTTGCCGAGGATGTTGTAGTTGATCCGTGCATGCTATGTTGTTGTTATTGCCATTTATAGCTTGTATAATGTGTATTCTTGATGGGTGTATGCTTAGATTGTCATGCCTTGCTCTGTAGTGAGTGCATCGAGCACGTAGACATGCCTACTCACCATCTGATTTGCATGTTCCAGTTTTTTTCTAAGTCTGTAACCTGATTATGTTTTTGCCATGTTCACATGCTTGCAATTGTATTTTCTGATCCCTTTTGGCTCAAGGTCACTAAGGGACTTTTGTTAAGCTCTTTGATTAGCTCCATGCCATGCCTTGCTTTGCCATGTTAATTTCCTGTAGCATATAGTTTTCATGCTCCAAAGTGTGCTACCTGATCTGAAATTCCAGGCTTGTGTTAATTTCACTAAGTCTGAAATCTGTTTATCGTTTGCATTTTTGCCATGCTTGTTTCGACCTGTTAATGGATGTATTGGCCATAGCTCAGTGTTCAACTTTTGTCAAGCATCATGAGTGGATCCCTTCCATGTATCTTGTTTCATGTTTGAGTACTGTAGCATGTTTAACTTGTTGCATTTAGATGGCTACTTGTTGTTTATCGCAGGTCGGTGCAATATTTGTTTTGCTTGCCATTTCCGAACCGTGTATCCGATTCCGGTGATCTTTATATCGATTTCAACCGAAAACACCTCACCTTTCCAGTGGCACTCTTGGATTTCCATGTTGAGGCCAGGTTCAATCATTCCTTTGCAAATCTTGCACATGCATCGCATACCGCATCCCGCATATCATACCATGTTCATGTGTTGGTTGTTTACTATGTTGTGTGCTTCTTTCCGGTGTTTGCTTCGTCGGGTTGGATCCGGTAACGTCACGTTTATGAGGAACCGTTCGTCTACGTCTTTTTGTCTTCTTCATGGACTCGTTCTTCTTCCTTATGGGATTTCAGGCAAGATGACCATACTCTTGAAATCACTTCTATCTTTGCTTGCTGGTTGCTCGCTCTTTTCCTATGCCTATGCTGCGATACCTACCACTTGCTTATCATGCCTCCCATATTGTTGAACCAAGCCTCTAACCCACCTTGTCCTAGCAAACGGTTGTTTGGCTATGTTACCGCTTTGCTCAGCCCCTCTTATAGCGTTGTTAGTTGCAGGTGAAGATTGAAGTTTGTTCCTTGTTGGAACATGGAGATGTTGTTCCTTGTTGGAACATGTTTTACTTGTTGGGATATCACAATATATCTTATTTAATTAATGCATCTATATACTTGGTAAAGGGTGGAAGGCTCGGCCTTATGCCTGGTGTTTTGTTCCACTCTTGCCGCCCTAGGTTCCGTCATATCGGTGTTATGTTCCTGGATTTTGCGTTCCTTACGCGGTTGGGTTATAATGGGAACCCCTTGATAGTTCGCCTTGAATAAAACTCCTCCAGCAAGGCCCAACCTTGGTTTTACCATTTGCCACCTAGCCTTTTTCCCTTGGGAGTCGCACATCCCGAGGGTCATCTTTATTTTAACCCTCCCCCCCCCCGGGCCAGTTCTTGTCTAAGTGTTGGTCCAACCCAGAGCACCGTGCGGGGCCGTCCCTTGGCAACTTGGGTTACGTTGGCTCCCGTACGCTTAGCTTATCCGGTGTGCCCTGAGAACGAGATATGTGCAGCTCCTATCGGGATTTGTCGGCACAGCGGGTGGTCTTGCTGGATTTGTTTTACCATTGTCGAGGATGTCTTGTAATCGGGATTCCGAGTCTGATCGGGTCTTCCCGCTAGAAGGAATATCCTTCATTGACCGTGAGATCTTGTGATGGGCTAAGTTGGGACACCCCTACAGGGATTTGAACTTTCCAAAGCCGTGCCCGCGGATATGGGCAGATGGGAATTTGTTAACGTCCAGTTGTAGAAAACCTGAAGTTGACCTTAATTAAAATACATCAACCGCGTGTGTAACCATGATGGTCTCTTTCCGGCGGAGTCCGGGAAGTGAACACGGTGTTGGAGTTATGCTTGACGTAGGTTGTTCTAGGATCACTTCTTGATCACAGTTTCTCGATCGTGCTTTGCCTTCTCTTCTCGCTCTCATTTGCGTATGTTTAGCCACCATATATGCTAGTCGCTTGCTGCAGCCCACCTCATACCTTTTAACCTTCCTATAAGCTTAAATAGTCTTGATCGCGAGGGTGTGAGATTGCTGAGTCCCCATGACTCATAGATACTTTCAAAACCAGCTTGCAGGTGCCGTTGAACCGTGCAGATGACGCAACCAAGCTCAAGGAGGAGCTCGATGAAGATCTTGTCCTTTCTGTTGTTTCGTTCTCGTTGATCAGTACTGGAGCCCAGTTGGGGTCGATCGAGGACCTTGTCGCATTTGGGGTTCTTTTATTTCACTTCCGTAGTCGGACCTTGACTGTATTTGGATGTTGTTATGCTTTATTCATGTAATTGTGTGAAGTGGCGATTGTAAGCCAACTATGTATCTTTTTCCCCTATTGTATTACATGGGTTGTGTGAAGATTACCTCACTTGCGACATTGCTTTCAATGCGGTTATGCCTCTAAGTCGTGCTTCGACACGTGGGAGATATAGCCGCATCGAGGGCGTTACACATAACCGCATTGAAAGCAATGTCGCAAGTGAGGCAATCTTCACACAACCCATGTAATAGATAAGGGAAAGAGATACATAGTTGGCTTACAATCTCCACTTCACACAAATACATAAATAAAGCATTACATCAACCAGTTACAAACAAGGCCCGACTACGAAGCCAAAATAAAAGAAGACTACCCCAAATGCTACATAGATCCCCGATCGACCCCAACTAGGCTCCACTACTAATTGACTAGAACGAAACAACATAAAGGACAAGATCTTCATCCAGCTCCTCCTGAGCTTGGTTGCGTCATCTGCACGGACTGATCGGCACCTGCAAACTGGTTTTGGAAGTATCTGTGAGTCACGGGGACTCAGCAATCTCGCACCCTCGCGATCAAGACTATTTAAGCTTATGGGTAAGGTAAAGGTATGATCTGGAGCTGCAGCAAGCGACTAGCATATATGGTGGCTAACATACGCAAATGAGAGTGAGAAGAGAAGGCAAAGCACGGTCGATAAAAGTATGATCAAGAAGTGATCCTAGAACAACCTACGTCAAACATAACTCCAACACCGTGTTCACTTCCTGGACTCCGCCGGAAAGAGACCATCATGGTTACACACTTGGTTGATGTATTTTAATTAAGGTCAACTTCAGGTTTTCTACAACTGGACGTTAACAAATTCCCATCTACCCATAACCGCGGGCACGGCTTTCGAAAGTTCAAATCCCTGCAGGGATGTCCCAACTTAGCCCATGACAAGCTCTCACGGTCAACGAAGGATATTCCTTCTAGAGGGAAGACCCAATCAGACTCGGAATTCCGGTTACAAGACATTTTGACAAGGTAAAAGTAAACCAGCAACACCGCCCGAATGTGTCGACAAATCCCGATAGGAGCTGCACATATCTCTTTCTCAGGGCACAATCAGATTGTCCAAGGTACGGGTAGGCCAGCCCAGAGATGCCCCTGGTGGCCACTGGCAGCTGACAGGTTGGACCAACGCTCAGAGGAGCACTGGCCTGGGGGGGGTTAAAATAATGATGACTCTTGAGTCTACATAACCCAAGGGAAAGAAAAGGCTAGGTGGCAAACGATAAAACAAATGTTGGGCATTGCTGGAAGAGTTTTATTCAAGGCAAACTGTCAAGGGGTTCCCATTATTACCCAACCGCGTAAGGAACGCAAAATCCAGGAACATAACACCGATATGACAGAAACTAGGGCGGCAAGAGTGGAACAAAACACCAGGCATAAGGCCGAGCCTTCCACCCTTTACCAAGTATATAGATGCATTAATTAAACAAGATATATTGTGATATCCCAACAAGTAAACATGTTCCAACAAGGAACAAAATCTCCATGTTCCAACAAGGAACAAACTTCAATCTTCACCTGCAACTAACAACGCTATAAGAGGGGCTGAGCAAAGCGGTAACATAGCCAAACAATGGTTTGCTAGGACAAGGTGGGTTAGAGGCTTGGTTCAACAATATAGGAGGCATGATAAGCAAGTGGTAGGTATCACAGCATAGGCATAGCAAAAGAGCGAGCATCTAGCAAGCAAAGATAGAAGTGATTTCGAGGGTGTGGTCATCTTGCCTAAAATCCCGCAAGGAAGAAGAACGAGTCCATGAAGAAGACAAACGGACATAGATGAACGGGTCCTCACACACGCGACATTATCGGAACCAACCCGAAGAAGCAAACACCGGAAAGAAGCACACAACAAAATAAACAACCAACACATGGACATGGTATGATATGCGGGATGCGGTATGTGATGCATATGCATGATTTTACAAGGAATGATTGAACATGGCCTCAACTTGGAAATCCAATAGTGCCACTAGAAAGATGAGGTGATTTCGGTTGAAATCGATATAAAGATCGCCGGAATCGGAGGCACGGTTTGGAAATGGCAAGCAAAACAAATATGGCACCGGACTGCGATAAACAGCAAGTGACCCACTAAATGCAACAAGATAAATATGCTACAACACCCAAACATGGCAACAAAATACATGGAAGGGATCCACTCATGATGCTTGGCAAAAGATGAACACTGATCTACGGTCAATTCATCCATTAACAGGTTCAAACAAGCATGGCAAAAGTGCAATTGATAAGCAGGTTTCAGACTTAGTGAAATTAACACTAGTCTGGAATTTCAGATCAGGTAGCACACATTGGAGCATGAAAACTATATGCTACAAGAACTTAACATGGCAAAGTAAAGGATGGCATGGAGCTACCCAAAGCGTTTAACAAAAGTCCCTTAGTGACCTTGAGCCAAAAGGGATCAGAAAATACAATTGCAAGCATGTGAACATGGCAAAAATATAATCAGATTACAGACTTAGAGAAAAACTGGAGCATGCAAATCAGATATCAAGTAGGCATGTTTTACGAGCTCGATGCACTGACTACTAAGCATGGCATGACAAACTAAGCATACACCCGTCAAGAATACACATTATATAAGCTAGACATGGCAAGAACAACAACATAGCATGCACGGATCAACAACAACATCCTCGGCAAAATCGCTATCAAGTAGACAATCTGCCAGGAATTACGAAATAGCAAAAGTAGAGCTCGATTGACTCAAGCTAGGGTGCTCCATAATTGCAAACAAAGATATGGATGGATAGAGCATCACAAGATTAACAAATCATCCTTACTGGCCATCCTCAAAAGAGGCACAGATCACTAGTAAACAACATGAACATATGGCATATTGATAAAACAGATCAAGGATAGCACCTCTGAAATCAGCATATTGATAAAAACAGATCAAGTCCCTAAAATCAGCATAACGAATGCACCACTTTGCAATCTTGTGCTAGTCACCACACATATCACAAAAATACATGGATAGCACCTCTGGAAAGATGGCAAAGCATATAACAAAGCACATGTAGAGCTCAGGGGCATATCATGCACACAATAAACATGGCAAAAATGACAAATAGCTATTTGGTGCAGCAGATCTGACAATTAACTCAAATAGCTCTCTTATAATAGCATTTCGGGCATCAAGATGAGCTCAAATTAAAATGACGCAATGAGATGAAATGATCTACTCTCTGAGGCGAACATTTTAATATGCTATACGCCCAAAACGGATCTACGAATGGAAAATTATGACATGATGAATGTGGGCATTTGAAACTGGAAATCTCGGGGACTTAGTAGAAATTCGGTGAGCATCCTCAATGGGCTCGGCTCAGGACGGGGAAGGCCGGGCAGACCGGCCCGGCCATGATGCTGTGCTGGGCCGAGGAAGCTGGGCCGGCCCACGCGGTCCACGAGCACGAGGGGGGAGGCGGCCCACGAGCGGACGCTCATCGTCCTCCTCGGCAGGATCCGAGCGAGGCCATGGCAGCGCCGGCGACGGAAGGCAAGGCGGCGAGCACGTAGCAGGTTTGGCCGGCCGGCAATGGGAACGGGCAGATCCGGATGCGGGGCCTCCGGATCCGGCGACGAGGATGCTCGGGGCGGCCCGGGTGCGGAGATCCCTGGCGGCCATGGCGGGGCGGCTCCCTGGGAAGCACAGAGAGAGAGAGGGGGCTCGGGATGAGATAGAGAGCCAAGGGAAAACGAGGGATGGCGTGGGGCGGCGTAGGAAGGACGGTGGCGGTGGTGGCGCGGGGTAGGTGCGGGCGGAGTACGAGGCGGCGACGCACTCCGGCGAGGTCGTCGCCGG
>NC_057812.1:356152328-356160300 GCF_018294505.1 Triticum aestivum | reverse complement strand
GCGACGACACTTGGCGCGAGGCCATTGGCGCAGACGGCGGCAGCGGGTTTGTCCGGCCGGGTCCGGACATGTCCGGCGCGGCGCGAGGGAAATTTAGGGTTACAGGAAGGGGAAGACCCGGGATTTTCGTGGGGGATCTTTATATAGGGGTAGAAGGAGCTAGGAGAGTCCAAATGAGGTGCGGTTTTCGGCCACGCGATCATGATCGAACGACCGAGATGATAGAGAGGGTTTTGGTGGGTTTTGGGCCACTATGGAAGGGTGTTGGGCTGCAACACACATGAGGCCTTTTCGGTCCCTCGGTTAACCATTGGAGTATCAAACGAAGTCCAAATGATACGAAACTTGACAGGCGGTCTACCGGTAGTAAACCAAGGCCTCTTGGCAAGTGTCGGTCCAATCCGGAAATGTTTAACCCCCACACACGAAAGGAAGGTAGAAAGGACCACCGAAGGAGATAGAAGCGCCGGAATGCAAAACGGACCACGGGGAAAATGCTCGGATGCATGAGACGAACACATATGCAAATGAAATGCACATGATGACATGATATGCAAAGCATGACACGCAAGCAATGACAAAGCAACAACAGCGAATAACTGGAAGATACCTGGCACATCGGTCACGGGGTATTACAACACTCCACCACTACGAGAGGATCTCGTCCCGAGATCTAGAATGGCACCGGAGGGACAACGGAAAAGAAAGAGAAGAGGTAAAACTAAGTTGCTCCTTTGACAAATGATTGAAAACAAAGAACCTTGAAAAGGTTGAGCAAAATGAAAGAAAGAAAGCAACGGAGAAGAACAAAGTTGAAAGCACTCCGTTAAGAAAGAGGAAAAAGAAAGGACCAATTCGGGTGGCACTTCGGTTGAAAGGATATGCAAGGCTTGATAATATGAAAGAACTCGAGCAAAAGGGCACAACACTCCGGTTAATTGGATAAGTACGAAAAGAACAAGGTCCTCACAAGAACAAGAATAAGGGTTGAAGAGACCCACAACACAAAGGCTCCGGAAGGAAAAGAGAGAAATGGAATGGAAAGAACGGAGGAGAAAACAACATCTTCTACCTCTAATGAGCTTGAAAAGCATCTTAAAGAGAAGTATCCCACGGAGTTGTTGGAAACCAACAACGAAAAGAGTAAACTTGATATGGTCTTATGGAATACATCTCAAATTATGAGGTGACAACCTGCCACTCACGGGAAAAGAATTGGATTGGTATGAACAAGGAGACGAGAAAGCTTATTTCACCGGAAGGATGAAAGAAGAAGTTGGGTCATTTATAAGCACCATAAATAGCAACAATCCTTAGGTAAAGCTTTAGTTGAAGTATAGCCCAAGATAACTCCAATGACGAGATTGATGGATTTAAAATATCTCATTTTTGACAACATGTGAATCATGAAACATGAGCTCAAATTATCAAGAATGACATAATACCAGCTCCAATGATACGGTAGAAAGATTTGCACTCCGGATAGCAAGAAGAAGAAAACTTGAGCTTCTTAGCAAAGACTGTCGATGAACACTTCGAGAAGGAATTAAATTTTTGATGAATCCATCAAGTAGAATCTTCATGAAGAACTCCGGTAATAAAAGAATGATCCGAAATAATTGAATGATGAAAAGAATAAGATTGAAGCCTTGCGATGATTTAAATGAATCTCCGTGGATATGTAATTGAAAAAGGTTGGAGCTCCGGGAAAAAGAGAAGATGAAATAATTGAAATCAGGAATTTGATGAGCCTCCGGAATAGGAAATTAATCACTCGGATGAAATAAGAATAAGGATTACATTATGCTTATCCTTCACCAATTAAATTGATGACAAACAACAGATTTGGCATACTACTTATTCTCGAAGAAAGGATTAAGATATATATCGCGCCAACTTGAGAAGGTCTTCAACGATCCACCGTAATAATTGAAACAACGAATAAATTGATATGATAACGAATGACGAGAACTCTTGAAGGAAGCCCCGTAAAACTTGCAAATGAACAAATAAAAGATAACAAAACACCGGGAAGAAATTGAAAATGAATGAAGAAGCTAGAGAGGATTTAGATACATGAGAACGAAGAGATCATGAGCTGATAAGAGAATGCTTGAATGATGCACCGGTAAGATTTAGAGAATGAGAACTAAAAGCTGAGAATGAATAAATCTTCTGAAATGATGGGCTCCGAAGAATCAAACTGAAAAGACTCCTGAATTTCTCCGGATGGGTAAAAAGAATTCTCACAATGGAAAATAATTATGAGAGGATGGCAAAAGGCTAGAACTGAGAGAATCTTCACAAGAACGGATATGATTGAAGAGAAACTCTTCCTCGGTCTTCAACTATTGAGAACGATGGTGAGAACCACCACTGAGAATTATTGAGGCACACCGGAATGAAGAATGGAAAAGTTGATCCAACGATGAAAAGAATTGTGGAAGATTTAGGAGAAGGCATTTGACTGATGATAACTCATTCTTACATCAAACTTGGAAAAGAATTTGAGAGTAACACTGGGAAAATTAAGAAGAGTCAGGTAAGATCCATGGAAAAGACCCGTGGGTTAGGGCCCACTGAAAAGATACACCGTTCAAATGATTTAAAGAGAGAATGCACCGGTTCAATTAAAAGACTTGAATGAGATAACCACATCAAAATAGGTTGAACGGATCTTGAATGACAAGACGAGCCTTGAGATATCTTGAGCACTCCGGAACAATAGAATAACGAGCGTGGAATGACTGAATATAAGGTGCACCGGCATGAGAAGACATTTGAAATATGCAAAATAATATGATCAACACCTAGAGCTTGAATTGGATCCACCGGAGAAGGAAAATGAGTGAGGAATGACGAACTAGAAGAGCATCTTCATCTGAACCACCGGGTAGAACATTGAAAGAAAAGAATGAAGAGACTTCACCTGAATAAAAGGATACTTGAATAAGAAATCTGAGTCCTTGAAGAAAAAGGGTGGGCGGGCGGGAAAAAACAAAGGCAACTTGGAGACGGATGAAACAAAACCGTTGAGAAGAAGTGATAATTGATCTTGCGGAAATTGAAATGATCGGATCCACTTGAATTGAAGCACACCGGTTAAAAAGATTTGACATGACAATCTCGATTACCAAGAAGGATTAGTATCCACATCGGAGTATGTGAACACCACTTAGACAAGGGATGGAATCAACATTTGACTTCGAAGCAACTCGAATACCACAACTCAAAACAAAAACAAAGGATTGTCTTGCAAAATAGCCGGAGCAAACATATGATAGAGATTTCGTCCGAAGTTTTCGTGGTGGGGCCTACACGGGCTCGATCGTACAGCACCATCATGTACAAGGCAGTGCACATGACATACGAAGCGTCCCCGAGTCAGCATAGCCAAGGACTCTTTAAGACACAAGGAGACCACTGTAAGACCAACCATGGATAGGCGGACCACTAGACGTCGAACCCCAATTTCATATCATATATCCGTCGGAAAGATATCGTAAGAGCTACTTGAATTCCCACTTATAAACTCTCGAAATTTTCCTAGTTATGCAATCAAGTGTTGGGGATACAGAGGAAGCGTAATATCTCACCCAAACTAGCAAATCCTACATCTAGCTGTATCCATCCTTCAACACATAACCAAGAAGCCTTCAGAAATCGTCTACCTCAACCTTCGAAAAGCATCCGTTATACGAGTTATGGAAATACTCCCGAACTCCCGCCCCAGTACTGGGTGGCGTCGAGGTTCTCTCACCAACAACTGCATAAAATAGATTTTCGATGTCGGCGAAACTAAACTCAGGTATTCCAGAAGTGCAACGATAAAATTGTGACGACAACACCTCGGAGCTCAACTCCCCGGGACACTGCCACAACCCCTAAATGACAAGAGGCACCAAGAACAATGTTCTCGTCACAAATCCATCGGAACGATTCCAAGATACCCGCGTGATCCTAAAAAAATTAGTGAAATTTGAGAAGAGAAGAGTCAAAACTCTACGTCAGGATGCCTTACCAGAGCGATGAAGGGACTAGGGAGTAAAAAGAATTCCTAAACTCTCCGATATATAATTCCTAATGACTCAAAACATTTTTTCTAGACTCAACTCATCCACTAATTCGATCAAGCAGTGGGGGCTCCTAAGGTCGGGGAAGGCTCTGATTACCAACTTGTAACGCCCTCGATGCGTCTATATCTCCCACGTGTCGAAGCTCGACTTAGAGGCATAAGCGCATTGAAAGAAATGTTGCAAGTGAGGTAATCTTCACACAACCCATGTAATACATAAGGGAAAGAGATACATAGTTGGCTTACAATCGCCACTTCACACAAATACATAAATAAAGCGTTACATCAACCAGTTAAAAACAAGGCCCGACTACGGAGCCAAAATAAAAGAAGACTACCCCAAATGCTACACAGATCCCCGATCGACCCCAACTGGGCTCCACTACTGATCGACTAGAACGAAACAACATAAAGGACAAGATCTTCATCGAGCTCCTCCTGAGCTTGGTTGCGTCATCTGCACGGACTCATCGACACCTGCAAACTGGTTTTGGAAGTATCTGTGAGTCATGGGGACTCAGCAATCTCGCACCCTCGCGATCAAGACTATTTAAGCTTATGGGTAGGGTAAAGGTATGATGTGGAGCTGCAGCAAGCGACTAGCATATATGGTGTCTAACATACGCAAATGAGAGCGAGAAGAGAAGGCAAAGCACGGTCGATAAAAGTATGATCAAGAAGTGATCCTAGAACAACCTACGTCAAACATAACTCCAACACTGTGTTCACTTCCCGGACTCCGCCGGAAAGAGACCATCACGGTTACACATGCGGTTGATGTATTTTAATTAAGGTCAACTTCAAGTTTTCTACAACCAGACATTAACAAATTCCCATCTGCCCATAACCGCGGGCACGGCTTTCGAAAGTTCAAATCCCTGCAGGGGTGTCCCAACTTAGCCCATGACAAGCTCTCACGGTCAATGAAGGATATTCTTTCTAGCGGAAAGACCTGATCAGACTTGGAATCCCGGTTACAAGACATTTCGACAAGGTAAAACTAAACCAGCAACACTGCCCGAATGTGCCGACAAATCCCGATAGGAGCTGCACATATATCTTTCTCAGGGCACACTCAGATTATCCAAGGTACGGGTAGGCCAGCCCAGAGTTGGCCTTGGTGGCCACCAGCAGCTGACAGGTTGGACCAACACTCAGAGGAGCACTGGCCCGGGGGAGTTAAAATAATGATGACCCTTGAGTCTACAGAACCCAAGGGAAAGAAAAGGCTAGGTGGCAAATGGTAAAACCAATGTTGGGCATTGCTGGAAGAGTTTTATTCAAGGCGAACTGTCAAGGGGTTCCCATTATTACCCAACCGCGTAAGGAACGCAAAATTCGGGAACATAACACCGATATGACGGAAACTAGGGCGGCAAGAGTGGAACAAAACACCAGGCATATGGCTGAGCCTTCCACCCTTTACCAAGTATATAGATGCATTAACTAAACAAGATATATTGTGATATCCCAACAAGTAAACTTTTTCCAACAAGGAACAACATCTCCATGTTCCAACAAGGAACAAACTTCAATCTTCACCTGCAACTAACAACGCTATAAGAGGGGCTAAGCAAAGCGGTAACATAGCCAAACAACGGTTTGCTAGGACAAGGTGGGTTAGAGGCTTGGTTCAACAATATAGGAGGCATGATAAGCAAGTGGTAGGTATCGCAGCATAGGCATAGCAAAAGAACGAGCATCTAGCAAGCAAAGATAGAAGTGATTTCGAGGGTATGGTCATCTTGCCTGAAATCACGCAAGGAAGAAGAATGAGTACATGAAGAAGATAAACGGACGTAGACGAATGGGTCCTCACACACGCGACATTATCGGAACCAACCCGAAGAAGCAAACACCGGAAAGAAGCACACAACAAAGTAAACAACCAACACATGAACATGGTATGATATGCGGGATGTGGTATGTGATGCATATGCATGATTTGACAAGGAATGATTGAACCTGGCCTCAACTTGGAAATCCAAGAGTGCCACTAGAAGGATGAGGTGATTTCGGTTGAAATCGATATAAAGATCGCCGGAATCGGAGGCACGGTTTGGAAATGGCAAGCAAAACAAATATGGCACCGGACTGCGATAAACAGCAAGTGACCCACTAAATGCAACAAGATAAATATGCTAAAGCACCCAAACATGGCAACAAAATACATGGCAGAGATCCACTCATGATGCTTGGCAAAATATGAACACTGAGCTACGGCCAATTCATCCATTAACAGGTTCAAACAAGCATGGCAAAAGTGCAATTGATAAACATGTTTCAGACTTGGTGAAATTAACACTAGTCTGGAATTTCAGATCAGGTATCACACTTTGGAGCATGAAAAATGTATGCTAGAGGAACTTAACATGGCAAAGTAAAGTATGGAATGGAGCTACCCAAAGAGCTTAACAAAAGTCCCTTAGTGACCTTGAGCCAAAAGGGATCAGAAAATACAATTGCAAGCATGTGAACATGGCAAAAACATAATCAGATTACAGACTTAGAGAAAAACTGGAGCATGCAAATCAGATATCAAGTAGGCATGTTTATGAGCTCGATGCACTCACTACAGAGCATGGCATGACAAACTAAGCATACACCCATCAAGAATACACATTATATAAGATAGACATGGCAAGAACAACAACATAGCTTGCACGGATCAACTACAACATCCTCGACAAAATCGCTAACAAGTAGACAATCTTCCAAGAATTACGAAATAGCAAAAGTAGAGCTCGATTGACTCAAGCTAGGGTGCTCCATAATTGCAAACAAAGACATGGATGGATATAGCACCACAAGATTAACAAATCATCCTTACTGACTATCCTCAAAAGAGGCTCGGAACACTAGTAAACAACATGAACATATGGCATATTGATAAAAACAGATCAAGGACTTAGTGGAATTGCTAAGTCCCTGAAATCAGCATAACGAATGCACCACTTTGCAAGCTTGTGCTAGTCACCACACATATCACAAAAATACATGGATAGCACCTCTGGAAATATGGCAAAGCATATAACAAAGAACATGTAGAGCTCAGGGGCATATCATGCACATAATAAACATGGCAAAAATGACAAATAGCTATTTGGTGTAGCAGATTTGACAATTAACTCAAATAGCTCTCTTCCAATAGCATTTCGGGCATCAAGATGAGCTCAAATGAAAATGATGCAATGAGATGAAATGATCTACTCTCTGAGGCGAACATTTTTATATGCTACACGCCCAAAACGGATCTACGAATGCAAAATAACGACATGATGAACATGGGCATTTGAAACTGGAAATCTCGGGGACTTAGTAGAAATTGAGTGAGCGTCGAATAGTAAAAACGCGCACGTGCAGGATATAGCGCGCGCTCACCCAATGGGCTCGGCCCAGGACGGGGAAGGACGGGCAGATCGGACCGGCCTTGACGCTGCGCTGGGCCGGGGAAGCTGGGCTGGCCCACGCGGTCCACGAGCGCGAGGGGGGAGGTGGCCCACGAGCGGACGCTCGTCGTCCTCCTCGGCAGGATCCGAGCGAGGCCATGGAGGCACCCGCGACGGAAGGCAAGGCGGCGAGCACGTAGCAGGTTTGGCTGGCCGGCGATGGGAACGGGCAGATCCGGATGCGGGGCCTCCGGATCCGGCGACGAGGTTGCTCGGGGCGGCCCGGGCGCGAAGATCCCTGGCGGCCATGGCGGGGCGGCTCCCTGGGAAGCACAGAGAGAGGAGGGGTTCGGGATGAGAGAGAGAGCTAGGGGAAAACGAGGGATGGCGCGGGCGGCGTAGGGAGGACGGCGGCGGCCGTGGTGCAGGGTAGGCACGGGCGGAGTACGAGGAGGTGGCGCACTCCGGCGAGGTCGTCACCGGGCAGCGGGCGGCGCACGGCGGCCAG